>NC_089863.1:4841856-4866856 GCF_036373705.1 Amia ocellicauda
TTGCCCCAAGTGAGTTGGTGTAAATGTTGCCGTAGCCCTGTTTGTGTGTGAAACCCGAGGCGTGCAAGAAGTGTGTGAACACTGTTTTGATGTCATGCAGTGTGTAGTGTGTCGGGAGGGGGGTAAACGCGTGTCCGTGCAGCGTGTTTTATCCACGTACAGCTTTGGTCAGTGTATAAACACGACGTGGATTAGCGTGCCTGCCTGGTTTCCAGTTATCTACAAACACCCCCCACCCCTCTACACACGTCACTCCACCGACGCGATTAATTCACTTATTTCACTTTCGAATCGCTTTGCTTACTTTGTTTTAATTAAGTTACTCTAGGGCAGGTACCGGTGACGTCACTAACTCTGGTTCACATTGTCCGTTCGCTTAATTCGCTTTAAAGCTTATTTATTTTTTCGAAAGTGACACTAGGTTGGTTGGTTCAAGGCGTGGGTGGGCTGCGTATGTGTTGCAGGGGGTCTCTGTTGTCCATTTTACCCGGGACACGTTCTCCACCCCCCCACACACACACACCCGTCAATCATAAGGGGAACAATCGCGGTCTTGCCTTTATTGACTAGTGAAAGCAAAGGCAGGCTAGTCTAAACATCTCAAAGTTCAGGGTTAATGATTGACTTGGATAAACACTGTGGGTGATGAGGTGTGAACTGGAGTGACTCCGGGGTGTGTGCTGGTACCAGTCAGCGGTCACCCAGGAGTGAGTCCGCCTTAAATGACGACATCCTCCTTTTTTCTTTTTTTTTTCTTTTTAAAAAAGACTTTCACCTGTTTAATTTGCTCGTTTGTGGTGCATATCTGTAGCAGGAAAGTGTCTACATTGTTTTGAACTCTATTAGTCATAAACAATCACGTTTTGGGCTTTTCTTCTGTTCCGCAGCCACCCTGGTCCAGGGAACCGTCAAGTGGTTCAATGTGAGGAATGGCTATGGCTTCATCAACAGGTACTGGTACCACGGAGCTCGGACCCCCCCTAGCCTTTCCCTGTTAGCCATGAAGATTGGCGTGAGATGGTCTAGCGGTCTGTGTAGTGTGGAGGGACAATCGGTCTTCCCTTTTGTAGAGCATGAAAGACGGAGGGGTGGAGGTGTGGCTTCAGGTAGTGCTAGAAATGGAAGACCCCTGGTTTTTGTTTTGGGAGGTGGGTGGTCCTGTAAGGAATTGTGCAATTAGTCTTAAACTTATTTTGATGTGACCGTAGCTCAGCTGGGTTGTAACTGAAGACCTCCACAGCCTGACGGATCTTGTAATTAACTATAATTAGCCCCAGTGTAGTTAACTGCTCATCCAGACAGCACAGATACCCGCCCTGCTCCCAGTGTGGTTTGTTTACAATAACTAATCCAGGGGGAGGGAGTGTGCCACCTTCTGGTCTGCCAATGTAAATCAGTTTGGTGAAGTCTTGTTTTTGTGTGTAAACCCCTCTCCCTCTCCTACAGGAATGACACCAAGGAAGACGTCTTTGTCCATCAGGTAAGTGTGGGGGTGTCTCAAAGCAACTCCGTGTGTCCAGAGGGCATCTCAAGTGGCGCGTGAGGGCCAGGGCACTGGAGGGGGGTCTCTTCGGGATGTTGGTCACATTTTCTCTCTCCTCTCAGACGGCCATCAAGAAGAACAACCCCCGCAAGTTCCTGCGCAGCGTGGGCGATGGCGAGATTGTGGAGTTTGACGTGGTGGAGGGAGAGAAGGTAGAGATTGGGGGTGGGGGGCAGTTGTGGTGGCGGGGGGGGGGGAGGTTTCAGTGCCTCGGCTGTAGTTTGTGTAGGTGCAGATGTACACTGACAATCCTGTGGCGTTTCAGTCTCTGTATGCTGTTCTGGGAGGGCTGGGATTTAGATTGTCCTCGTTAACCTTTGAATCCCCCCCATCGTCGCCGTCCCAGGGTGCGGAGGCGGCGAACGTGACTGGCCCCGGGGGGGTGCCGGTGAAGGGCAGCCGCTACGCCCCCAACCGCCGGCGTTTCCGTCGCCGCTTCTTACCCCGTACCCCCCGCACCCTGCCGGCCACCCAGGGCGAGGGTCAGCCCCCGGCCCAGCCCACCTCCGAGGGGGAGGAGGCTGGCCAGCAGCCCACGCCCCCCCGCCGACGCCGCCCCTTCTTCCGCCGGCGTTTCCCGCGGCCACAGCCCGATGCGCAGACAGAGGTGGGTGAAGGGGCAGGAGGGGAGAAGACTGATGTGAATTTCATTCAATTGGGAGCAGCTCCATTTACTAGTCTTACTGTCCTGTCCCTCTCCAGGTGATGGGGGAGGCAGGGGAGCAGAAGGAGGGCGAGGGGCAGGAGGGCGACCAGGCTGGCCAGCAGAGGGGGGCACAGCGCAGGTTTAGACCTCGGCTCCGCAGGTGAGCGTCCGGCACAAGTCTCCCCCGTGACCCACTGTCAACGCAGCAATGTAATCCCAAGAGCTCAGTTTCAATTGGCTTATAATGGGTTAATTGACTCGGTAAAACAGTCTCCCATCCTTTTGCCACCACCCACTCCCAGGCCATTCCGCCCCCGCCAGCCTGCCGGGGCTCCGGTGTCGGGTGGGGAGGCCGACCAAGAGGGCCCGGTGCCCGCCCCCCCAGAGCAGGACAGGCAGAGCGCGCCGGAGCAGGGGGACGGCGCCCAGGCAGCCCAGAGACCCCGCCGCCAGTTCAGCCGCCGGAGACAGAGGGCGGGAGAGCAGCCTGCAGCCCAGGTCACTGCTCTTCTTCCTCAGCCCGTCTCTCGGGTTGTAGCCCCTGCAGAGTCCCGCCAGATGTACGCAATATCCTGTCTGTTGCTCAGCACAGTCATTAATAATGGTCCGTGTCTCTCTGTGTCAGGATGGGGTAGAGAAACCTCTCTCCACGGAGTCACCGCCCCCTCCCGCCCTGGTGGCCAAGCCGGCGGACCCCAAACCCTCCCCAAGATCCTCGCCCAAACCCCCCCGCTCCCCCCGCCCCCTGGCCCAAGACGGCACCAAGCCTGTCGGAGAGGTAAGACCCCCGACCACCACCCACAACTGAAACTGTGGCCCTTAATGCACTGATCCCCCATTGGCTCCACTGGTCCGATCAATGACTTTTCTCCACCCCCCCACCCCACTCTAGTCTCCCCAGACTCCAGTGGCTGCAGCCGACCCCACGGTGACCCCGACCCCGGGTGACGCAGATGGGACAGTGACACCCTAATGAGAGGTGAGCACGGCCTGGGGGGGTGAATTGCAGCCGTGGTGGAGCTGGGGTTGGGGAGGGTTTTATTTCTTACTGCCTTTCCTCTTTCTTCTCCTCCAGGTCCCGGGGTCTCCGAGCTGAGCCCAGCCTCTCCCACACACCCACTGAAAAGCACCAACACTCACCTTGGCCTCCTGGGTCCTCACCTCCCGGTGGGGGGGGGGTGGGGAGGCGAGAGAAGGAGGTTAAGATGCATCAATAGGGGGGAGGGTTAATTGCACAAATCTAACAACTAGGCTGAAAACAACAGTAGGCCGTTCACATTCCTGTTGTACGAGAGCCCCCAGAGCCAAGCGGAGTAGGCGCCGGACTGGGGGGTGGTTTCATCTGAGGGAGGGGGCGGGGCTGAGGAATACCTCGACTCCAGCAGAGTCCACAGAAATCCCCCCCCCCCCCCCCAAGGCTGGTTTACCATGTGCTTTTGGTTTGTTGTATTATGTTTTGTTTTTTCAGACGCACTTTTTTCCTGAGGGTCTTGTGCAATCTAGAACACTGGTGAAGGTTCTAAACGAGGAAAATGAGTAACAAAGAGATTTTCAAACCACCGTTCCAGTCTCTGCCTGTGTTTTTTGTGTTTTGTCTGCTTTCCTCCCTTTCGGGGTTTTTTAAAATGTGTATCCAGATTGTTAAACTACATAAGTGAGCTTCTTGAGCATAATTGGTCTACCTGGTGTTATCAGTGATTTAATTACTGCTTGAACAGGGAAAGACTTCTCTGGATTAGAGTGATCAGGCATTTGCTTTTAAAATAGTTTATATATAAATTCATAACATTGCACATTCTTGTCTTACAAAAGCAATCACCACATATACTTCCTGCTACACAGTGGATGGCAACCTCTGTACATGCGGAAGAGGTCTCATTCACTCTTCTAGCGTTATTGAGGTCTTATAATAAATATTGTTAAGTACAGTAATTTTGTGTAATGAGGGGTGGCCTCTCTGGGAAGTTCCTCCCTTTAGGATCTGGACTGGCCAATGGTGTGAAATGGGGGAGTTGCTTTTGTTGTGCCCTCCCCCAGTTAAAGGGAACTTTGCTGGTTGGCAAGGGACCCACAGAGCTTAACCAATCGCTGCTGCTGTTAGTACAATATTCCTGGCAATTACACGTTGATTGCCTGGAGTCTGGAACTAATCCCACAGAGCTGCAGGAAATTGGGGGTATGGCAAGGGGGGGTATGATTTTATTATTTTTAAACTACCCCTGGGGCAAGAGGGGGTTTAAGGGGTGTTGAGGGGGAGGGGGTTCCATCTGAAAGTTAAAATGCTAGAAAAACATCTTTACATCAATGTGGACTCTATAGCTACTCTTTATTTCCCTGAACTGTGGCCCTACCCTGCCTCTCTTGCCCTGCCCTGCTCTCCTAACCACAGTGTGATCATTTATTTGATTTGAATGTGTTCACTGAAACTTAGCTACCACTTGTATCTTAAACTCCCCACTATGGTCTCTGAAACTGACCAACCCCGGTCCTGGAGGAGCCCCTATGCTGCTGGTTTTTTATATATATATTTATACAATTCTATACTTCCATCCTCTCTGGTTTAAATAATGGCTCTGATTTAGGAAATTATTTCAATTAGGTAATTAAGAGCTTGGTACCATGAGCTAGGGGGTCCACTGGACCAGGGTTGGGAGCCGCTGTTGTAGACGACTCCAGGTCCCAGTAACACACACACACACTAGGCTCGGAGAGGGACGCGACGGGCCCGCGGCCAGCACTGACCTGCGGACCCTCGTTGCTCAGCCGTGCCATTCTGTGGGTGGGGGGGAACGCATCGAACTCGATGGGCACCAAAGACCGTGCGTCCACACAACCAGGTGGGCGCTGGCTGTTTTTATTTTTGGAGGAACTGAAATGGTCTGATGAGAAAAGTAAAATAGAAGTGGCTCCCCCTACTCCTTTTGACCGATTCAGGCCCCTGTCCCCTATGAGCCACCCTGCCCACAACTCCAACACACTCCCTGTGTCCTCTGGGCCCTCCGAACCTGCCACCCCCCCGGTCCCCCCTCGGCTGCCTAGCCCAGGCTGCCCTCCCCCAGGTACTCCAGCTCTGTGCTGCGCTTCTCTAGGTCCAGCAGCGAGCCGGGCTGGTGCCGGAAGCCCGCGGAGATCTGGTCGAAGGTCTTGCCCCGTGTCTCCGGTACCCGGAAGAAGGTAAAGACAAGGAAGGACAGCAGCAGCACAGCGAAGATCAGGAACACGTACGGGCCACAGGCGTGCTGTGGGGGGTCAGGGGTTAGAGGTCAGAGCAGGTGGACGGACAGGCTTGGGGGACACAGAGACACTGACACGACATGCTTGTGGACAGAGAGAGACTGACAGACAGGCTTGGACACAGTGAAAAACTGATAGACAGGGAGACACAGACTGACAGGACAGGCCTGGGGACACAGAGAGACTGACAGGACAGGCCTGGGGACACAGACAGACTGACAGACCGACTGGGACACACAGAGAGACTGACAGACAGGCTTGGAGACACAGAGAGACTGACAGACAGGCTTGGAGACACAGAGAGACTGACAGACCGACTGGGACATACAGAGAGACAGACTGAGGGACTTGGGGACACAGACTGACTGACAGAGACTTGGGAACACAGAGAGACTGACAGACAGGCTTGGACACAGTGAGAGACTGACAGACAGAGACTTGGGGACACAGAGACACAATTACTGCCCAGCAGGGCAGACACTCACGGCGATGTACTGGAAGCCCATGCCGATGATGAAATTGGCCGTCCAGTTGGAGAAGCCAGCCACAGCCATGGCGGCGGGGCGCGGTCCTTGGCTGAACAGCTCGGCCACGATGAACCAGGGGATGGGGCCCGGGCCCACCTCGAAGAACGCCACAAAGCCGAAGATGGCCAGCATGCTGACGTAGCTCATCCACGGCACGCCGTCCTGAGGGGGGCACGCACACACGGACACGCACACGCCAACACAGGCACACAGGCACACACACACACACACACACACACACACACACACACATACAGAGGGACGGACGGGCAGGAGGACACAGGAGAGGACAGCATGAGTCGATGCACAGCTACAGCCACAGTGGACAAAGTGATGGTGTTCTGGGTTTTAAAAAAGGCAGTGTCTGAGTAATGTGGTTTGAGTAAGGCAGTGTTTGAGTAAGTTGGTGGTGGTGTTTGAAGGCCTCAGTGAAATGATGCGACTGTTTTTCTAACTGCAGATCTGATTGGAAGAACCGGGACGTGGGTGGGATCCCAGGAGGACTGACCAATAGGGCGAGAGCGACGGTCATGATGATGGCACACCCCGCCATGCCGGCCAATCCCAGCATGTGCAGCGTCCGGCGCCCCGCCCTCTCCACCAGGAACAGCTGCCGATTGGAGGAAGAGGAGACAGAGGTCAGTGAGGATGGCGGAGAGCTCTGAAGAGGAGACAGACGCAGACCCCCGCTTAGAGCTGTGTCCCCACCCCCCGTGTCTTACCGAGACGACGGTGAAGGCGCAGTTCACGACCCCGGCTCCGATGGTGGCGTAGACAGGGCTCTCCACTCCCGCCTTCTCAAAGATACTGGTGGAGTAGTAGAAGATCTGCAGAGGAACACAGCGGTGTTATGGGTGTTATTGTTATCCATTTATCTGTTTATACAGAGAGAGACAGAGGAACACACAGAGGGGGAGACAAAGACACAGAGACACTGAGACACTGACAGAGACAGACACAGAGACACTGACGGAGACAGACAGAGACGCTGAGAGACACTGACGGAAACAGAGACACTGACAGACACAGAGACGCTGAGAGACCCTGACGGAGACAGACACAGAGACACTGAGAGACCCTGACAGAGACAGACACTGAGACACTGAGAGACCCTGACGGGGACAGAGACACTGAGAGATGTTGACGGAGACAGACACAGAGACACTGAGAGACCCTGACGGAGACAGACACAGAGACACTGAGAGACCCTGATGGAGACAAAGACAGACACAGAGACACTGAGAGACCCTGATGGAGACAGAGACACTGAGAGACCCTGACGGAGACAGACACAGAGACACTGAGAGACACTGAGAGACCCTGACGGAGACAGACACAGAGACACTGAGAGACCCTGACGGGGACAGAGACACTGAGAGATGTTGACGGAGACAGACACAGAGACACTGAGAGACCCTGATGGAGACGGAGACAGACACAGAGACACTGAGAGACCCTGACGGAGACAGACACAGAGACACTGAGAGACCCTGATGGAGACAGAGACACTGAGAGACCCTGACGGAGACAGACACAGAGACACTGAGAGACACTGAGAGACCCTGACGGAGACAGACACAGAGACACTGAGAGACTCTGATGGAGACAGAGACACTGAGAGACCCTGACGGAGACAGACACAGAGACACTGACAGAGACAGAGAAACTGAGGGACCCTGACGAAGACAGAGACACTGAGAGACCCTGACGGAGACAGACACAGAGACACTGAGAGACCCTGATGGAGACAGAGACACTGAGAGACCCTGACGGAGACAGACACAGAGACACTGAGAGACCCTGATGAAGACAGAGACACTGAGAGACCCTGATGGAGACAGACACAGAGACACTGAGAGACAATGACAGACACAGAGACACTGAGAGACCCTGACGGAGACAGACAGAGAGACAATGAGAGACACTAACGGAGACAGAGACACTGAGAGACACTGAGAAACCCTGACTGAGACAGACACACAGAGACACTGACGGAGACAGAGACAGGCAGAGATGGGCACACGGAGACACACTCACGGCATTGACCCCTGACAGCTGCTGGGACAGCTGCAGCAGGATGGCGATGATGATGGGCTGCCGGTACAGCGGCGAGCGGAACAGCTCTGCGATGGACACCTTCCTCTCCATCTCCATCCGCCGCTTTTCCTCCTTCATCTCCGCCAGCGCCTCGCCCACGTCCTGCAGCCCTGTCAGCCTGCGCAGGCCTGTACACGCGCACGCACATGCAGACCGTCAGTATCATGCTCAGTATCACTCATCGGCACGTGTGTGTGCGGTGCGTGTGGCATGTGTGTGGCATGTGCCCTCTCACCGCTCTTGGCGTGGTGCTCCTGGCAGCGGATGATATACAGGTAGCGGGGGCTCTCGGGGCAGAAAGGCAGCAGCGCCATCTGCAGGACGGTGGGCAGGACGGTCAGTCCCATCAGCAGCGGCCACAGCTCCTCCGTGCCCAGCAGCGCCTCCAGGCCCAGTATCTACACCCAGGTGGGAGGTGGGGGATTAGAGAGCGCACTGGAGACATACTGGGGTGCACACTGATGCACACGGACTCACATGGCACATCTGGAGGGATGCCGGAGACACGGACCTGAGAGAGACGCGCAGACACACAGAGGCAAAGGTGTGTGCGAAGGACAGACGCACTGCGTAACACAGACAGAGACTGCAGAGAGAGACAGACACTGCAGAGATGCACAGAGACACAGAGACAGACACACTGCAGAGACACACAGAGACACTGCAGAGACACACAGAGACAGACAGATGCACAGAGGTGGTGCTGTAGGTGTCCTACCTGTGCCACCAGGATCCCGATGACAATGGCCAGTTGGTGCAGGGTGCCCAGCGCCCCCCTCAGGCTGGTCGGAGAGATCTCGCCCACATACATGGGCACCAGCCCTGACGCCAGCCCTGCTCACACACACAGGCAGATGGACAGATGAGAACGACACACAGGTAGAGAAATGGACCCATTGTGGTGTGTGGCAACTCCCACTGAAACACAGGGGGCGGGGCTTACCGCAGTAGGTTCCAATGAAAAAGCGGCCCAGGATCATCATCTCGAACGATTGGCTGAGCTTGGCCATGCCCATCAGACCTCCCCCAATGAAGGCCAGGAGGTTGTTGATCAGCATGGCTTTCCTCCTGGGGGGGGGGCAAACAGATATGATGACACACACACACACACACACACACACACACAGTACACAGCTGACACACACACACACACACACACACTGTACACAGCTGACACACACTACAGAGCTGACACACACACTGTACACAGCTGACACACACACACACACACACACTGTACACAGCTGACACACACACACACACTGTACACAGCTGACACACACTACAGAGCTGACACACACTACAGAGCTGACACACACACTGTACACAGCTGACACACACACACACTTTACACAGCTGACACACTGTACACAGCTGACATACTACAGAGCTGACACACACACTGTACACAGCTGACACACACTACAGATCTGACACACACACTGTACACAGCTGACACACTGTACACAGCTGACACACACTACAGAGCTGACACACACACACTGTACACAAACACACAATGAGATCCCTGTCCTTTCCAATAGTAGAGACAAACTCCGGCCACTAGAGGGCAGCAGAGCCCCACAGAAGCAGACTCTGAATCTGAATGTCTGAGACAGGAGAGGAGAATCAGAGAATCTATATATATATATATATATATATATATACATACATTTTCAGACACCATTAAAAGCAGGCCGGGTCACCTGGCCCCCCCAGGGGAGGGGCGGGCTCACCTTAATGAACACAGTGCCACCGGCGTCTCTCTCTGTGTACGAGTCTCTGTGTGTCTCTCTCTCTGCCCCTGTCTCTCTCTCTGTCTGTCTCTCTGTGTATCTGTGTCTCTGCATCCCTCTCTCTCTCCGCCCCGCCCGTGTCCCTGTGTCTCCGTGTCTCACCTGCCCAGCCACTCGGAGACGACACCCACGCAGAAGGAGGACAGCATGCCCCCGATGGAGAAGATGGCAACCGACAGGGACCAGAGCGTGGTGAGGGTGCCGTGGGGGATGGGCACGCCATAGCGGTGCTGCCACGTGGCATTGTACTCCTGCTCGATAATCTGAGAGCGAGAGAGGGAGAGAGCGTGTGAGAGAGGAACGCCAACCTGAGAACACCCTGGGGGCCTTTTAAAAACTGCGACCGCCCACCCCCAACACCTGACAACCATGAACCCACTTGCCCCTGCCCCCCACCCTCCCCTCAACCCTGTGAACTTTACTAAAATAATCCCTGCTCCCATGAGAGACACCCAACCCCACCTCTAAACCCCTCAGCTGAGCTAGGAAACCTGAGCCAGAGAGTGACGTGGGGGGGGGATTCCTGGACGCTGTCTGTTTCCGCAGAGAGAGCCAACCCCCCCCCCCAGTGATCGCTCCGAGCCAAGCCCCCACCCAGTGCTCAACACAACACTGTGGCCACTCGCCCCCAACGCTGGGCACTAAACGCAGTGATGCAGACCTCACTGTCCACAAATAGCGCCCTTGTGACCTGACCTCTGACCTCTGACCATCTGGCGATTGTTGATGACATCATAGAGTGATGCTGATAACCTGCCTGTTTCATTTTAAACACTATATGGTTAATGAGGCTGTATTTTGAGGAGGCAGCCTGGGAAGTTCTGGGCACTGGCAACTGTTGTGTCCCACAGCAGGGCGGGGCACCGGGTCGCTGACTTCTGACCCAGGTGATGTCACTCTTTCCGTCCAGCAAAGCAGCTGACCTTTTCTTCCTCCTGCACAAAACTGGTGTCCAGTGACCGGCACTGGGAGGAGGGGGAGGGTGCCAAGGGTAAGAGAAACCTTCACTAGTGGGAGAAGGAGAGATTCTCCTCCGGGGGGGAGGGGGATACATTTCACTTGTTTTCTGATCGGAGAGTGGCACTCACCCTACACCCCCACCACCCAACAACGCCACTGGTGTCATGGGTGCAACTCTTAGAGGCTTGCCCCCCTCTCTGTCTCTCTCTCCCCCCATCTATTTCCTCCATCTCTCTCCCTATCTTAGTCATTCCTCTCTTCCCATCTCTTTCCTCCATCTCTCTTTCTCTTCCCATCTCTTTCATTCCTCTCTCCCCATCGATTTCCTCCATCTCTCTCCCTATCTCGTTCATTCCTCTCTCTCTTTCATTCCTCTCTCTTTCTCTCCCCATCTTGTTCCGCCATCTATCTTTCTTTCCCCCATCTCTTCCATTCCCCTCTCTCTCTCTCTCTCTCTCTCTCTCTCTCTGTCTCCAGGGTTTCCCAGCTCAATCCCCCAGGCGGGGCCGGTACCTTCTGGGGGGCGTTGATGACTCCGATGTTGTAGCCGAACTGCAGGGAGCCGAGCACCGCCGTGAACACGCAGAGGACCAGGGTCCCAGTCACGCTCTGCCAACGACACACGCCAACAACAAAAGCAACACAGTGTCAGTGCGGGGCTCGGGGCCAGAAGAAGCAGAAGGGAAACACGGATTCTCTCCCTGTCTCTCTCCCAGTGCAGCCCCTAAACCACAGTGCCACTCTTCCTCTCTCTCCCTCCCTCTCCCTCTCTCTCTCAGTACATTTCCAGACACAATACCCCCCCGCAGGTGAGAGCGCACCCCCCGTGGATGCGGCTCCTGTTATTTATAACACACAGCTGTATGAAGAAAGGACTGTGGACCATCTGATCCGTGCCGGGGCCGGGCTGAAGGGCGAGACGCTGGGGAGACGGAGAGAACGCAGTCTGTAGCCAACAAACACACACACACATACACGCACATCTAAATACACACACACACACACACGCACATATAAATACACACACGCACAAACACATATAAATACACACACGCACACACGACACATATAAATACACACACACACACACACAACCAGACACACATATAAATACACACACACACGCACATATAAATACACACACGCACAAACACATATAAATACACACACGCACACACGACACATATCAATACACACACACACACACACACACACACACAACCAGACACACATATAAATACACACACACACAGACACAGATATACACCCAGTCAGACACACAAAGAGATACGCACACACACACACACCCTATCCCACATCTGTCCTAACATGTGAGAGAGGGAGAGAGACAGAGAGAGACAGGGAGAGACAGGGAGAAACAGAGGAGGAGAGACAGGGGAGAGAAAGAGAGAGATGGAGAGAGAGACGGGGAGAGACAGAGGGTGAGAGACGGGGAGAGATAGAGAGGAGGAGAGAGACGGGAGAGACGGAGGGGAAGAGAGACAGGGAGAGAGACAGGCCCCAGGAGACGCCCAAAGTTAGCTCCCCTCCCTGCCCCTCGGCTCTCAGAGGAAGTGTGAAGGGTTATCTCCGCTACACAAACCTCTGCACAAACAGTGGTGGGGCGGCGGTGAGTCTTTATCTCCCCTCCGCAGTCTGAGCTGAGGTATGGAGAGTTACTGGTTAACCACGTTCATGTGTATGTGTACAGAAGCTCGCGTGTGTGTCGGTGTGTGAGTTTCAGTGTGTGTGTGCGAGAGGGTCTGTGTGTCTCTGGTAGAGTAACCCTGGGAGCAGCCCGTGCCTTGGAATCACAGGGCACGACGGTGGCAGGCTTTACCAGGCAACCCTCCCCCCGGCACAGAGCGAATCTCTCTCCCGCTATATAAGGCAAAACAATGAGAATGAAATCCCAGCACCGTTCTTTAATTTAGTGTCACACAAACGCACAATTCTACATACAAAACATGAGCAATATTACCAATAACAGCACACACTCCTAGTAATAATAATAATAATAATAATAATAATAATAATAATAATAATAATAATAATAATACAGATAATTATACCAATAATAACGACCTGCCAGGGAGACACAAGCATTCTTCTGTTGGGTCTGAACTTTTATTTACTTCCCATTATTCCCAAGCAGACTGTTAACAGGGTTTTAAAACATCTAACTTCAATACCATAACATTTCCTCAAATTCAAACCCGAAGCCCTTAAAAATCGGCTTTTATTACGTTTAAGCCCAGATTTAGGTATTTTATTATATTCTGGAGCTCACACCTGTCAAATGCCATTTGTGTGGGTGCCCCATACTGCTGTCTTTTTACTGGTGCATTCTGGGTAAAACCCCATCTCTCTCTCTCTCTCACACACACACACACCTAACCTGAATAACCTGAATGAGTTCTCATCCCTTGTTCATCGCTTGATTTTCAGCACTCGTTTGCAAAAGTGACCCTAAACGAATCGATTTCTTGGTTCACTTTATTCTGAGCGGGGCTGCAGTTTATTACTTTATCTGCGATTGTGGAAGGATGCTTAATTAAATAAGTCGCACCAAACCATACCATGCACTCCATTGTGCTTACAGTAACGTCATACACAGCTAACAATATGACGTTAACGTCGTGAGAACGTCGCGGGTTCGCTGCGCAGGTCTTAACGTTCCACAAAACGTCCCAGACACCCAGACGGGAAATGACGCCATGATCGGACTCTCCTGCGGTGTGGTGATGCACAATGTAGCGATGGCTGACATCACCTCTGCGTCATGTGTGCGCAATCTGACACAATCGGCATTCTTTTCAAGCGGGAAACAATATTCGCCAGGTGACAGAAGTGAGAAAAGCGCTTGTTACGTCATATTTACATTTTGGGCCACGCATAACGGGGAGGAGAGTGACGGGAGTGACGCAGGAGTGACGTCGATCAGTGTGTCAAGGTGAAAAAATATGACCTCACAGTGATGTCATGTAAAACCCAGCTGTATAAATGGGTACGTGCGTATAACAATAATGTGATCTATTATAAGACTTAGATAAGTGTGCAAAAACATAATAATAATAATAATAATAATAATAATAATAATAATAATAATAATAATAATAATAATAATGTGACCTACCTCTCCCCCCAGTTGTTGAAAACCAGCCGGCATAGCCTCTGCAGAGGCGAGGGGTCACCCCGATTCACAGGTGTCCCGAACCGCCGCAACCGAACCGACTCCAACTGTTTCAGTGGTTCAGTCAACTAGGAGGTAAAGTCGACCTGGGAAACAGACCAAAGTCCAAATCCGACGCAAGAACCGAGAAAAACGAGGGCGTTTGTATGTGGGAAGGTTATCCTTTAAAAATGTTGCGGTCCTCGCCAGCTGGGTCTGAAGGCGCAGAAAATCCGGTGTCGGGCGGCGGGTGGACGGTGGTTTAGCCACTCGGGTCACCCTGATCTGATGTGTGTGTGTGTGTGTGTGTGGGTGGGGTGGGTGGTGTGTGGTGGGTGGGGTCTGCCTGCCGGGCTGGGGCACCAAAGCGCGGCCGGTCCGAAGGGGCCAGTCTGCGGGCGAGTCTGGGGTGACCTTAACCGCGATTGGCTGCGGGGCGAGGGTGTGAGAGAGGCGTCAGGAGGTGAGCAGGGAAAGTTAAAATAGTTTTTTTGTTCTTTCTTTCGTCTCTAATCGCTCAGGCGCCGGGGGTTCAGGATCACGCATTTGTCAACAAAAAGAAACAGGTGAAGAAAACAGACGGCGTGTCAGAAAGACAAGAGAGGGGAGAGGGATAAGTGCAGAGCGGGCTGCGGACCCACTTGACTTCAGAGCCGCGGTGTGGAGTTACTTTAAGGTCTATGACGTCACAGGGTTCAGAGAGTTCTTACATGCAAAAACACGTGTTCGTGTGTGTGTGTGTGAGAAAGAGAGAGACTGTGTGTGAAAGAGAGGGAGAGTGTTGTGTGTGTGCGTGTGTGTGTGTGTGTGAAAGAGAGTGTGTGTGTATGTGAAAGAGAGGGAGAGTGTTGTGTGTGTGCGTGTGTGTGTGTGTGAAAGAGAGAGGTGTGTGTGTGAAAGAGAGGGAGAGTGTGTGTGTGTGTGTGTGAAAGAGAGTGTGTGTATGTGAAAGAGAGGGAGAGTGTTGTGTGTGATAGAGAGAGAGTGTGTGTGTGAAAGAGAGGGAGAGTTGTGTGTGTGTGAAAGAGAGAGGTTGTGTGTGTGTGAAAGAGAGAGAGTGTGTGTGTGTGTGTGTGAAAGAGAGAGTGTGTGTGTTGTGTGAAAGAGTGTGTGTGAAAGAGAGTGTGTGTGTGTGTGAAAGAGACAGTGTGTGTTGTGTGAAAGAGAGAGAGAGTGTGTGTGTGTGTGTGAAAGAGGGAGAGTGTTGTGTGTGAAAGAGAGAGAGCGTGTGTGTGAAAGAGAGGGAGAGTTGTGTGTGTGTGAAAGAGAGAGAGTGTGTGTGTGTGTGTGAAAAAGAGAGAGTGTGTGTGTGAAAGAGAGAGAGAGAGTGTGTGTGTGTGTGTGAAAGAGAGAGAGTGTGTGTGTGTGTGTGAAAGAGAGAGAGTGTGTGTGTGTGTGAAAGAGAGAGAGTGTGTGTGTGTGTGTGTGAAAGAGAGAGAGTGTGTGTGTGTGTGAAAGAGAGAGACAGAGAGAGAACTGCATTTTCTTCTAAACTGTGTAAAACATTCCCAAACCAGGGACAATTTTATTTCTCCATCCCACAATCCCCACAAATGACAAAGACAGAACAACTGTCGGTCAGTCGTGCTGGGAGAGACACACAGCAAAACTGTCTGCCCAGTATGTGTCCATCCGTCCCAGCCTGAGGGAACCCGACTACCCTACTTCATACTGGATACTGGATAAGTACACACTGCATGCTACATACTGATTTTCTGACTAGTAAGTAGTAGTAGTAACTAATTGAATCCATACTGACATATCTTAAAATTACATACCGTTCTTCAACTATATTAAAGTATCGTTAACTTAATATATCAAGTTAAAACATGTAGTGCTAGTGTTAAATGCTTACGAAATACACTTTTTTTTGGTACATCCGCATTTTATGATAACCTGGTAATTCAAATAAATAATTTTACTTGAAACATAAAAAAATATGTTTATATCTGTCCGCTCTGCTTTCCGTTTCCGTTTTGACTCCCTTAATTCCCTTAACGGTGAGGTCGAATTGGGAGTCCCAAAATGGGGGCATCTTTTACAACGTATTAATTTAGGAAATGATTCGTGATAGAGACATGCGATTTTTGTTTAGCTGCCTAGTTGAGATTTTGCTGAAAAGAACCATGTGCGGTTTGTTTACATCGCACACTTCCTGGTTTTAATGTTCCAGTGCGCAATGCATCACATGGGGCTGGTATTGACCAATAGAAAGGGCGTTACTATGATCTGACATCAGCCCTAGAGATATTTTTTACCCAATCACAGATCGTGACTCATTGTGGCCAATCCAAAGGACTTAATATACTTACAAAACAGTGTTTTTATTTTTATAATGATTCTGACAATGAAAAACACTACTGTAACGCACGCCTCGAGCCACAGGAGTCGTTCTCTTCGTGGAGTGGGCATCAGTGCGGGTGTTGGCAGTTATCTCCCCCACCCAGGGCACTTTGTCAGTTTAAATGGCAACTGTCATCCAGCCACTTGTACAGCCCAGCGCCCTTTAAACCTCAGCAAGTGAGACAGTGGGACACCACATGACGGACTCACGTAACGTTCAACCACAGTCCAGCAGCTCAGTGGAAAGGTGGACATCAATGCCACTAATAATAATAATAATAATAATAATACAAATAAATCAGTGGCAAGGCTTTTTCCAGAGAGAAAGTACAGTCTCTCCAGGCGGTGCTGCTCAGTGTCGAGGGGACTGATAAACAGGGGGAGGAGGAACAGTCCAGGGAACGGCAAGGACGCCGTTTGGATAAAGGTCGCTGTCTCATTAAAATTATGATTATTTTATTAGGGATAGGGGCAATTGCCAAAAATGTCATGGAAAAATGTTACCCCGTCTGCGGGCCGTCTCCCGTTGCCCTCTGCGCTGAGCTGGCGGGAGGGTAATCCGACCCCCGTTCGCTCGGCCCTGTGTCTTCCCCAGCGCAGCGTGGGCTAAATCGGGACCGCAGCGTGTCCCTACTGACCCCTGAGGACAGACCGGAATAGCACCGGGCCCCTGCGGAACAGCCAGAGACTGGCAGGGGCTTTATTTCCCAGCAGGCCGGGGCCGGGGGTGTGGGCTGGCGTCCAGTGGGGACGCTCTTAATTCAGCCCCTTGAAAGGTCTTTTTATTGTTTGACTCCCGTGCGCTCCGTGAGGGACCAGGGGAGCCACTGTCCTCAAGGTGTGTGAGGTGCCCTGCTCAGGGATACAAGAGCAGTGTCCCCCACCTGGGGTTGAACCCACGACTCACTACTCCACACTGCGGCCACGTCTGTCAACACTGTGGCCCTACATATATTCACTGAAAATGCAAACAAATGCAACTAATAGGTGTAGCCCCTTTGGATGGCAGTGTGTGTGTGTGTTAGTGTGTGAGTAGGTGAGTGTGCGTGTGTGTGTGTGTGTGTGGGGAGCTGTAAGGGGGCTTCCTTTGGCCCTGTGTTGGCTCAGCGTTGGCACAGCGCCACCAGTGAAGGGAGGCCAGTGTGGAGGCGCTTGGCAGGCCGACAGGGGGAGAGAGAGCGCCGGCCAAGGTGACCCGCTGAGACAGCGCACTGGAATGCACTCTGGCCGCTGTGTTATGCGTTCCAGACCGGGCTCAGCTCTGCAAATAGCAACCGAGTCAGCGCACAACTGCACAACACTGATCCACTCCTCCGCAGCGTTTGAGTCAGAACCGTGACCCGTGTTGGATTCGACTGCCCTACAGAGACCATTCTCCCCCTCGATATTTATCCCCCCTCTTCCTGACCTCGGTGTGTGCTGTCTGCTCTGGGTTCGATCCTTGGGGCTGAAACGAGGACCCGGAGGAGAGCAGAGCAGGTGTTTTGAGTGAACATAGCACGGGTTATAAATACGAGCCCCAGCGAGGGTTCGAGATTACTTTTGTGTTACTGTAGAGCTCTGTGGCATGTGAATGCTACTGTTATTATTAGGGCGTGTGTGTGTGTGTGTGAGTATGTGTCTGTGTGTACATCTGTGTAGCAGTGCATCAGTGTGTGTGTGTTGGAGGAGGGTATTTGTGTCTGTCTATCTGTCTGAATGTGAGTGTGTGTGTGTCTGTCTGTCTGTTTGTGAGTGTGTGTGTGTCTGTGTCTGTGTCTGTGTGTCTGCGTGTGTGTGTGTGTGGGACGGGGGTATTTGTGTCTGTCCATCTTTTTTCTGTGTGTGAGTGTGTATGTATGTTGTTGTGTCTGTATTGGGGTGTGTTTCTCCATCTGTCTACAGTCTGGGTGTGTGTGTCAGTGTGTGTGTGTCTTTGATTCCACCCTGTTTCCTACACATCTCTGAGATAAATAGCAATCAGCTTCATGAATTTGTGCCATTTGCATGGGGGATTGTTTATTGTGCATTGTGTGTGATATCGACACTCGCTGATGAGACACTGTCCCAGCTTGTTGTCGCTCAGAGCGTGAGGGACCTGCGTCTTCACGTCACCTCATGGTGCTGTTGTTGTTGTTTTCCTTTTGCAGAAAAGTGCATCTGCCATGCACACTCTGTGTTCCTGGACCGACCCTGAGGAGAGGATGCGGGGAGACTGCCCTCTGCTGGTAGGAAATGCGCAGAAACGGACAGCTGTCACCGCAACACAATATCAGAGACACACAACTAAACAAGACAGAGAGGGGGGGAAATACAACATGGTGCCGCCCAGGGCTGTGTCATGTGACCACACTGTGGTGAACTGTCACCGAGGGCGAGCGCAGACGCCACTTCCTGTTGGAGAGCCGTTGGGTTTCGCTTTGAGACCGTTGTCGGCTGGGGGGGGGGGCGGGTGTGACATCACTGGAACCCGGGCCCTTGGCAACAGGGCGCCGATAGGCTGGCGGGGAGAGGCAGAGGGGGAGGGGGCTGACAAAGCACGCGCGTGTGTGTTTGTGTGTGTGATTGTGAGTCATTTCCACTTTTCCCTCCTGACAATTTCCACTGTGCGCAGCGACCGAGCCGGGTGATAAGGAGAGAGGGAGAGAGAGGGAGGGAGGGAGAGGGCTGACGTGTGGAGGGCCAACTGCCCAGACAGCCCCCCTACGGGCACCGTTATGTTAAAATCTGTAAAGAAAGGAGTTATTTTTATTTCTCCGAAAGGTCACAGACCATTTCCTGACAGCCGGCTTCACACTGCAAGTTCCCCTGAACGCCAGCTCTCTCTCTCTCTCTCTCTCTCTCTCTCTCTCTCTCTCTCACTCTCTCTCTCTTCCCTCTCCCTCTCCCTCTCTCTCTCCCTCCCTCCCCCAGCACGCACTCTCCAACCGTTTAAAAATAACTAAATGTATAAATGATTGTGTTTGGTTCCAGATGGTTTAATGGGCGTGACCTCAGCTGAAATTGTGCCAGAGACAGATCCTCTCGACACACAGGCAAATAATCAGACACACACACACACACACACTCACACACACACAGACACACACACACACACACACTCACACACACACAGACACACACACACACACACACACGCACACACACACAGACACACACACACACACACACACACACACACACAGACACACACACACACACACACACACGCTCTCTCACACACATGCACAGACTCACAGACACACACACATAGATACACACACACACACACACACACACACATAGACACACAGACACACACACACACACACACACACACAGACACACACACACACACACACACGCACAGACACACACAGACACACACACACACGCTCTCTCACACACATGCACAGACTCACAGACACACACACATAGACACACACACACACACACACACACACACACACACACACACACAGAGCTGGCAGTGTAGCACAGGTGGTTCAACACAAGAGGTGTTACTAATAATAACTGTCCCCTGTACCTGGCTCAGAATCCCAGCTTCCTTCCCAGCAATAGAACACCTCCGGGAGCAACTGGAGTGGTGAATTGGGCAAGGACCAATCTGGCCCGGGTACGAGTTTTGGAGGTGCCAGTTTGACAGTGGGCGTCTGCTGTGCCTGCGACTGGGGGTGGGGAAGAGGTGGCAGTTCAGTTTTTTTGTCCGCATCTTTGGACAGGAGGCCAGCTGCTGTTGGGTGGCAGCTGGGAGCCGAGTGTAATTGTGCATGTAATGGAGAGAGGGAGGGAGAGAGAGAGGGAGAGGGAGAGAGATGGGAGGAATGGTGCCTGCTAGGGAGAGAGACCTGGAGGGGGTGGGATGAAGTGAGTGTAATTGGGCATATTATCAACTTAACTAGAAGGGAGTGAGAGAGAGAAGGAGGGAGAGGGAGAGAGAGAGCGATGTGCTAAGAGTTTGAACTCCCGCCAGGCTGCTGGGGGGGGTGGAGGCGGGACACACAGTCTTGTGACAGTGCAGTTTGAACCGGCACAGCGAGTGAGCGAGAGAGAGAGAGAGACCAGGCCAAAATCCCCTTCTTAGTCAGCACTTCCGCGATGCTATCTTTCTTTCCAGCAGCATCAAGCCGGACACCCTCCTGGCAGCCCACCTGACAGAGCGAAGGAGAGCGGGAGAGAGGGAGAGGAAGGGAGGACTGGATACAGGGATGTAGAGGATGATGCCTCCCTACGAACACCAGCCAGCTACGACAGACAGACAGGCAGACAGCTGGCAATGAATGAATCAGCCGAGCACCGAGAGGAGGCTGAGCCGGGAGGACTGGAGCGGAGGGGATCGCCGTCGTCCGTGGGAGTTGTTTTCCGCCGGCCTGGTTTTGCTCTCGCTCTGGTGTGTTTGTGTGGCTGTGCGTTTGTGTTTTCATTTTTTTGCTAATGATGATAAAAAAACAGAAAACATCCCAGCGGCAGCCCGGCAGCGGCAGTTTCTCATCTCTAAACCTGCTTTGATTCATCCGTTCCTGTTTTTGCTCTTTCATCGTCAGCCCCGTCTCTTGGACTCTCGTGTCTCTCGGACCCCCTTCCTTCCGTCTCCCTCCTCTCCTCTCCTCTCCTCTCCTCTCGGCACCGGAGCCTCGGCTGCCATGGCTGGCCTCCGGGGGCCTCCGAAAGTCCCTCTCCCGGAGAAAGGGGGCCAGGGGGCCGCGGCGCTCGGGACCCACCCCCCGCGGACCCCTCTGGCGGTTCCGGCGGGCCGTGATTGGTCGGCGCCGGGCGCGTTTTTTCGCCCTTTCGGACGTTTTCCTGTCTTTTTCGAGCCTTTTTCCGCCCCCCCAGTCCCTCCTTCTCTCTCTCTCTCTCTCACCATACCTCCCCTTCCGCCCGTTTTTGCTATAAATTCGGGAAGCGCGCCCCTCGCCACCTTTCCCGCCGCTCGCCGCCATGGACTCGGACCCCGGACCCTCGACTTCGGTACTCGGATCGCTGCCGGACCCCTTCGTTTCGGCCCCGGACTTCGAACAGGCCCCTGAGCCCAACTACAGCAGGTGAGTGACTCCATTTTTATTCAGACATGCTTCAGCCCAGGCTGTGGAGCTGCCACTGCAGAGCTCAGATAAGGACCCGTTTTATCTGGTGCCACTTCTTCCCTGTCCGCCGGTCAGCTGTAAATCTTTATTTTAATTTTTTAATCTCTTTTGCTCCCCCGGCCCAACACCCTGCTCTGTAGAGATAAATGAATGGCTCTGGGTGCTGCTGCCAGTTCCTCTCAGCTGCAGATGCGCAGTTACCACTCGGCTGTCTCTCCTCTCAGTCTGGGGTTCGGTTCGGCCCGTGCCAGAGCGGCGGCGGACCCCCCGAGACCCTGAACTTTTCCCGCTCCGATTCCCCCATGTTTTAGCTCCAAAGCGCGCGCTTTTTAGAGGAATAATCCTGCAGTGAAGGGGGGGGGGCGGAGATTTCTGCCTATCTGGTCTCACAGTGAGGTGCTTTTTTAATCTGAGGTGGCGGAACCGAATTGGGCTGTGAGGCCGGGCTGCACAAGTTCTGATCGGGACTCTCACTTTACCAGAATGCATCCTCAATTCGTTTGTGGTTATTTTTTGCCCAAGGATTTCGAATGCTGTGCACAAGGGAATCTGAGAGTCTTCGTCCCCGAGATCTCGAGCCAAAACGGGCGCGTTGTAACATCCCACGTTGTAAAACTGTTTAAAAATACACAACAACACTAAAAACATGTGGATTATGAGCTCGGAGTGGCTTTTACCTGCCAGGAGAGCTGGAAATCTGCTAAAGCTGCCACTAAGTGCGTGGCTCTAAGTGCGTGGCTCCCTGTGATAATGTTTTTTTTCTTATTGTGGCATTTGTTTTATTATTATCATGAACGTCCTTGTGGCCGTGCAGTCCTGCTGTGCTTAGCTAGATGGGCTGTGTGTTTGTCTCAGTGCTGTTCTCCCGCCTGCGGTGCTGGTTGCTGCGTGGCCCGGTTTCATTTGCCGGCCCGGCCCACGTCAGAGACCTGATATCCCTCGTCTTCAGTTTAAAAATGCAGTCGTGTCGGCCTTTCACTGCAGGGAGATCCTGTGTCGAACTTTTCTGGCCGAGATGACAATCTTTATTTGTATATTTGTATCTATAATGTGTTGGGTGTGTGTGTGTGTTCAAACCTGTATTTATAGACATATACTGTATTTGTAAATAAAGGTATAGAGTTGTTATTATTATTATTATTATTATTATTATTATTATTATTATTATTATTATTATTACTAGCAATTCATCTGTGCAGTGTAGTGATTGGCAATATCAATCAATCAATCAATTTGTATAGCGCCCTTTGCAGGGTAGCGCTTTACAGAGTGATAAACATACTACAACAAAATGAATAAATAAAATAAATAAATAACCCTTTAACAGTTTAAATAAACCATTAGGCACAGAGGAGATAAAAACAAAAACTCCTAATATGTCCTGTGGAAGTGAGTATCAGAATACGGCTGAAAAGTGAGAAAACTGCAAGAATGATTAATTGATAAATCAATAAATACTAATGCACATCAATAATTGACTTTTGTATTTGTTTATGTATTTTTTCAAGCCGCGGTATCGAACATCAAAACATCCACACGCCGACAAAACCTCAAACGCAAGAAACGCCTGGCGGCTGCCCGTGTGTTTTGGGGTTTCAGAGTGTGGGGACGGGCTCTTTGTTTACCTCAGAACAGCCCGAGTTCAAAGTGTGCTACGACCGCGTGTTCTCGCTATCACTCAGCGCTGCGTTCCACCGAGCTCATATTATAGCACATTTTGCTGTTGTTTTTTCTTTTGCACATATTGCCCACTGCTCACACCTGGCATGAACAACCCTCCCCCCAAGAAATGACACACACACACACACACAAAAACTTTGAGAGAAGAGACGTTTTTATTTATTTTTGTATCGTCACATGAATTAAAAATTATGTAATACAGTCTGAGGCCTATAGATTCTGCCAGGCTGCTGTACACAATCGGGGTTTCATTTCCAGCCGGGGGGATTGTCACACACAAACCGCTCCAAACTGACGGTTTTGGGGGCGACGCCTCACAGAAAGCGATGATTGGAATTGATTGGCGCCTGCTGTGAGTGTGTGGGCCGGGGGCACTGACACAAGTGGTTGCGCCTCGTCGCGGATAGAAACACGTGGCGGATTTAATGAAAAACGGCATTAACGTCAACTGCCCTCTAAGGAAGTTGCTCGACCTGTATAAGCTCCCATTTCCGGCGAATAAAATGTCGTCTCAATCGGCGTACATTCACGGAGAATTTCAGATTATGGGAAAAAAAACGACAATGAGCCACCCGTGTCTGGGGTTCACGTCAGCGGCTGTCGCGTGTCACGGAGAGACCGGATTCGGTATCCCTTGCCCTGCTGGCGCCGTGTGGATTCGTGGAAAGATTGTGTTTTGGTGCAGGACGGTGTGAGAAAGACCCCGACCCCCCGCGGTTTGAATTTTGTATTTGATCTTCTTTTCATCTTAGTTTCACTGTTGATTGCGTGTGTTTTGGTCGTGTCATTCATGAATACTGTTTCTCCTCTTCGTGGTTAATATCGGAAAATGTATGACGTTGTGTAGGGAGGTTTTGACTACACCCTCCCTACGGTGTCAAATCACTGTTGCTGCAGACGTTATTCTGCTCATAAATCTCCCTCTTTTTGTTTCTGTTTTTGTTTTTTTTTCTTCCACGGCTGTGAGTAAACAGATAGCAGTCTCAATGCTTTCTGTACTGTGCCAAACAAACCAAAAAAAAAGGCTAGTGGCCACAGGGGGGCTTGCGTCATCACTCAGACACATTTTTTGTGTGTCCGTAAATCGCCCCGGCCTTGAATTCCAGTCCCGGCTCTGTGGTTTATCGGTGGCATACCAGTTATTTTCTTAAACGTATTCATAGCTGGTTCCTTATCGCCCACACAGAGTCTTTCTCTCTTTGTATGTCTGCTGGGCGGGGGTACTCTGTCCTGCCGTAACTTTGTGGAGCGTGATCGCATTCCTCTCAGATCCACTTTCAGGAACATAATGAAGAGAATTCAGAGTGGTGCGCGTCGGGGTTGCGGCCTCTGTTGGGAATGACGTTAATTCCCCCTTTGTTGTAATTCCACCTTTCCTCCGAGTTGCACACCTGTGTGTTTTGTCGGCGGTAACGCGCAGGTGTGAGTTGTGGTGGGCGGCAACTGCGCATTTTCGCAGCCCGTAACTGTCCCAAATTATGGACAATGTAGTCCACACACTCAGAGGCGATTCAAGGGTACATGGGGGCCCCAGGCAAAATAATTCCTGACGGTGATGCCGCGGGGGTGGGGGGGGTTTCTTCCTTGAGAGCGGGGGGGTTCCCATTTGGGGGCCCCCCCTCAGCCCGGGGCCCCAGGCAATTGCCTTGGATGCCTACCCCCTTGCGACGCCCCTGCACACACTTTTCCACATTTCAATGTGTTACAACGTGACGTCAGAATGGATTTAATCAGGAGTTTTTGTCCCTGATCAGCACAGAACATGTCCATAATGTCAAAGTGACAAATAGAATCTGCAAATTGTTCTGAATTCTTTACGAATACAAAACAGAAATTAGGTAAAGGTAAAAAAAATAGGCGCATCGGTGAAAACAGTGGCCTTCCTTCTCTGCAGACGGGCTGCCATCGCCCCGGCAGCTCACAGTGAGGGAGCAGG
>NC_089863.1:4869356-4896856 GCF_036373705.1 Amia ocellicauda
ATGAATGAGAAAAATGGCCGTTTCCGGTGCTGAGTATTGTGCAAAATGGAGCCTTTATATTAGCCGTGGGCAGGGGCAGATGTCTCTTCTGCAAACGACTAACTTTGGGGCCATTTCTCACGTTGCAAAACTGCTTTTTTTGTTTTTGTTTGTTTTTCACAGTGTACTCCTTTAACGTGGGCAGCCAAGGAACAGGCGCAAAACCCAGGCCCTTTCGATTCCTTCCTCGCCTCCGGTCTCTGCGGAGACGCGCGAGCCAGGCCCCGTCCTTGGCCGAGGTGCGCTCGGAAGCGGTCTCACTCTCTCTCTCTCGATTCTCCTTTTGCGCCCTTTGAAATCGCCTGCCTCCGGCCAAAGGGAAACGGCGTGCTAAAGCGAGAGAGAGAAAACAAGAATAAGAGCCGTTTGTGGTTCTGGTATTCCCCTTTTACAGCGGGGACTTTCTCAGCCTCTCGGAAGGCAGAAATACCTTCAGCGTTACAGCATGGGAGCCGCTACCCTCTATGTAGGTCACAGACCCGTCGCCGATGACAAAGAAGTGCATTCTGGGCCTCCGCGTCGGGCGGCGCTCTCGCCCCCGTGTGAGGAGCGGGTTTCCTGTGTTTACACAACCGCTGTCTTGGTGTCTCCAGTGTGTGTGGAGGTGCAGAGGGAGATTGTTTGGGTCAGAAGATGGTTGGGGGTTGGGGTTGGGAAAGAAAATGTAGAAGAACCTAATAAAATTCACCTTTACCCAAAACCTTTGAGAACGTCTTACTTCAGGATTTAAAAAACACCTACATCTGGAGTGAAGATGTCGGATCCGACGGCCCTGGGCAGCAGCAGCGACGGCGTCACGTCCGCGCCGATCCTAGCAGATCGGTGACTCACAGCCGGAGCCCTGGCCTTGACCGCGCCGAATACAACCGGTCCTCCGGCCGGCGCTGACTCACTCCCTCGCTCACTGCCAGCTGTCCTCACACCCACCGTGGTGGAGCAGTGGCTGCAGTCGCCCTATACCTGCCTTCTTTCTCATGGGCTGGGGAGAGGGAGAGAGGGAGCGATAGAGGGGGGCAGATGAGGAGAGGAGGAGAGGGAGAGAGGGAGAGAAAGGGGGAAGGGAGGGAGAGGAGAGGGACAAAGATGGGAGGGAGAGGTGTATGAGGGAGAAGGAGAAAGGGGGATGAGAGAGCAAAAGGGGGGAGGGGAGAGATAGGGGAGGGAGATAGGTGTATGAGAGAGAAAGGGGAGGGAAGGGAGAGGAAGAGAAAGGAATTGGGGGGAAGAGGGAGAAAGAGGGGGAGGGGGAGATAGGTTAGAGAGAAGGGGAGGGGAATGGGAGAAGGAGAGATAGAGGAGGAAGATTGGGAGAGAGGGGAGAGGGAGAAAGCTGGAAGGGAGGGAGACAGGGAAGGAGAGGAGGAGAGGGAGAAAGGGGGAAGGGAGGGAGAGGAGAGGGAGGGGGAGAGGAGGGAGATGGGGAGGGAGAGGTGTATGAGGGAGAAGGAGAAATGGGGATGAGAGAGTTGAGATGGAGGGCGAAGGAGAGAGCAAAAGGGGGGAGGGGAGAGATAGGGGAGGGAGATAGGTGTATGAGAGAGAAAGAGGGGAGGGAAGGGAGAGGAAAAGATAGGAGTTGGGGGGAAGAAGGAGAAAGAGGGGGAGGTGGAGATAGCAGAGGGAGAGGAGAGATAGAGGAGGGAGAAAGGGGGGGAGGGGAGAGATGGAGAAGGAAAATGGGGAGGGAGAGAGGGAGGAGGAAGAGGAGAAGGATGGGGCAGGGAGAAAGAGGTTAGAGAGAGGGAGGGAGAGGGATTCCAACTGGGCTGGTTTTGTATATGAACGGAAAAGCAGTTCTGCCTCAAAACGTGTTGCTTTCTTAAAAATGATGCCGAATATGCAGATGTCTCCCATTGCCCAGCTGTGAAAGGCGTCCAAAACACCTATGAAATTAAAAGATTGCAAGCATTGCCGCAGGAGAGAAGTCAATATTACGGCTTCTCTGCGTCATAAAGGGCTACGCTCTGAGTAATGAAGGAGTAATGAAGGAGTATCGTCTGAGCATCCCAGCAAACCCGAAACCCCGAACGCCCCCCTCTTCAGACGCCAACCCGGACGTGCAGTTACGTAACGCAGCGTGCCCTGCGATTGGTCGATGCCTGGCCAATTACCAGCGAGCTCCTCGTCGAGGGGGCGGGGTCTTACGTCACAATAAAAGCGGGAGATCGAATCATGTGACCGCGTCCACCACGCCCCCTCTTCCGGTCGGTTTCGGGGATTCCCCAAAGCGTGGAGCTGTGCAGAGAAAATCTGCGAGAAAAACACTCCAAAACACAGCAGAAGCCATTGGGCAGGCGAAGGAGGCGGACGTGGGATTCATACAACGGGACAGGAGGTAACGCATGACCCCCCCGACCCGAAACACATCTCGATTAATTGAATGAGAGAGTCGGTGGGAAGCGGAGGTCGCGATTGCACAGGGAAGTTTTGGTAGCAGTCGTTTTAACTGGGAGACCGCCATGTGATTTGTTCATGAGCCCAGAGTGAAGTCCTTTTCTTTCGGTGGAAGGCGGCCTGCGCTTCCTTTCCGTCCTTTCCCGGGGTTTAACGAGCCCGAAACCACGGCATTGTGCGCTTTTAAGGCACTGGTGCTATTGATTCATTCATTAATTAACTAACCATTCATTAAGTGCACGTAAAGTTAGGTCGGAGCATTGAAAACACAGCCGAGGTGCATTATAGGGGGGTGGGGTAGCAATCGCATCCCACCTTCCTTGGATTATTTTCTTGCATCCTCTAATCCTTTGCATGGGGACAGTTGAGAAGTGGGGATTTCGTTTTAAGTTTGTAAAAGCATTTCAATTAATTAAAATAATAATAATAATGGTTAAACAGACTTGAGACAACGAATTGGGAACAGGTTTCCGCCATATTTGCTCACAAACTAACCTTTAAACTATACATAATGTATATATGAACGTCAGTTTTGTCGTTACACTTTGTGTCTGCTGTGGTATTTAAGTTGGTGTGTTGCATTGAAATCCTGCTCATTTCTGTAATCAAGTGCAGTTAGAAACTTGAACTTTGGTACATTGAATTATATAATAACAATTAAGATCCCTGTCACGTATGAAGTTATAGTCATACACATATATATGTGTATATGTGTGTGTGTATATATATATATATATAATGTGTGTATGTGTATAAAATCCTATAGTCATACATTTGAAGTATGTAAATTAAACTAGTAGTAAACAATACAATCCTTGTCCAAAAGTGCAAACTGAATATCAGAAAGTGACCCTTTATTTTACCTAATTCAAATGAATGAATGATGCTGATTTAAATTGAATGGTTTATCCTAAAGCAGGTGTTTTACAGTCGTCAGTCCAGCATCTTAGCCCCTTGTCCCCTTTGTTTTGGACAATATGCTAATTATGAGCTAATTCGGGGTAAAACTTCGTTTGGGCCGCAGACAGTTGCTTATAGGCGATGAGATGTGCTGTTGAATTGTTGAATCCCATTTCTCATGTGTGACATTGTTGGCTGTTTTCCTTTTCTTGGTTTAAATTTGAAAAGCCCTCAAAACAAAAAGCCACCCACCGTCCCTCTCCCCCCTTTCATTAAAAACATTTTCTTATTTGGAAGAATGTCATGCTTTTAAAATGATCGGCGGTGTTTGAGACTAACTCCTGTCAGCTGTTCGTCTTTTGAAATCGGTATTTTTAAGTCGGATTGTTTTTCTTTTCTTCCTCCGGGAGGCCGATACAATGAATCAAAATGCGGACGGGCCGTGTGCGGGAAGGTACCAAACCAAGATTCAAACTTTGAAGGGGTGCGTGGGGTAATAGATACAGCTCCCGCTTCGGTTTCCCGCGATTTAAACATCATAACATTGTAAATATCAACGCGTGTGGGTGTGTGTGTGTTTTGTGAACATGTCTAAGGTTCGTGTCAGTTCGTGGTTGTTTGGGTGAAACCCTTCAACCCCCGGCGGCCCCCGGTGCCCTCGGTGGTGTCGTCCTGGGAAAACTGGTTTCCCTGACCCTGCGCGGGAGGGTCACACCCCCTTTCGGTTTCCAGATTCTCTTTTTAAACGTCATACAATAAAAATAATAATGAAAGCCATACGTCACACATCAGACTGGATCCAAATATCACTCCTGTGCATGCGTGGCGACCTGCTTTCGGTTCACGTCTAAGTTGTTGTTTCGATTCCCCCCTCAGCATTTTCCTGACTTTGTTTTGACCATTTTTCTCCCTCGGACGAGTCGACGTATCTGTGCTGGAGGTGGGGGCACGCTGTGTGTTCGTGTGGGTGGGGGGGTACTTTTAAAGTGACGGGAATAAGTATGTATTAGAGACCGAGAAATAATTTAATTGAAACGGATATTTACTTTTCAAAAAGTTACAGAATATAAACGCGTGAATAACACAGGTGTTGCTATTTCTCCCTTTGTGTGTTATGGTACAGACCAGTGACGTCACTGTCTTGAACCCGGAGACGCCGCTGGACCAACATGGCCGCCTCGGCGTGTTTAGTGTCTCGGCTTCGGGCTTTATCTGCTCTCTTCGCACTTGACCGCAGATAAAGCCCCGCTGCCCTTGAGTAAAAGTGCTGGCCTTTCCTTCAGTAGAGTACAATATGAGGCCGGACGGCTAAACCCTTAATGTTATAGATACTTTGGACGGGACTCGATAAAGATGTATTTTATTTATGATATAAATGGCCGCAGTACAGCCCCGCAGAGCCCCTTGTTACCTGCGCTTATCTGGACTCTGTTCCCGAAATTAACTGTCAGGTGGAAATTAACTTCAGTCATGTTTGTAATGTAACCTGTCACTTCCGCCTTCTCTACCCCTGACGTCACAGTGGCATATCAATTCCTTCCGTGTTGATTATAAACGCCATCGTCATACGTCAATCAATTATTACAATATTTTGAATTTAATAGCGGCCTTCGGAGGTAGCCGCAGAGTGCTTTACAGAATGACAATTTATAAACTCAACATAAAGCAAGTACCCAGAGTCCAATTTGTTGGGTCGGTCAGTCTGGAGCAGTCAGTGTTCTGTACAGCGGAGTAAAATATAGGGCGTCTGCCAATCAATAAGTCTTATTTAGTTGCTGAACTGGTTTCTGAACATTTGCGCTCGTTCGGGAGGTGAATACTGCAAGTGTGACTGTTTCGGTTGTGTAGCTGGGTTGCTACAGATAAACGCGCAGAATTGCACCCTGAGGCCTGGTTACATGTACGTGCACATCCGTTTTGTTCCACACACACACAGGTGTAGCCCGGTCTATAGAATTGGGGTAATTAATTATTTCTTAGGCAGAATTGGTTCTCAATAGCAGTGACATCATATGGTGAAATACAAGAAGCGACAAATCCCTGTGTCTGAAAAATCGGTCCGCGCAGGTTAGGCACCGAAGCGGTCGACTGCCGGCTGTGTGCAGGAGCGTCAGTCGTGCAGGAAGCAACGTCCTATAACAGCCCCGATCCCTCTGTCCTCTAGCTTGGCTGCCTGGACCGTCGCCGACTCCCTTCTCTGCCACTTCCCACGCGACCTGGACCCGGACATGGCTGAGCACGAGCACGAGCACGAGGACCTGCTCCTCAGCCAGGAGTCCTTTCAGGATTTATGGAACACAGTGTGAGTGCGCCACAAGGGGGCACCCTTTACACACACACTCTTCGCTCTCCCTCTATCACTCTGTGGCGTTGCTGCACTCAAGTATTGAACTGCAAACTGAAAGAACGAACACTCCAAAAGCCCACCTGATGACGTTCTCGTCACCCCGGGAACGTTTCCACTGCGTTCAGATGCTTTTAAAAGACGATCGTCGGTCGAACGCGATCTGGTCGAGCTCTGGCAGTTTCACAGCTGGGCGGGGGGCTCTAGTCTGGGAAGGGTGGGCAGGGTATCTGTGACAGTTCTAGCACTTCATTTTAACTAGAGTTTCCTGTTAAGCCACTTTTTAACTTACTGATTAGATTTTTGGAATTAATTGCATGTTAAATGCGTTTGTTCTGAAGTGGGGATGTTTTGAGACTGAAATTGGTCCATAAATGACTCTTTGATCTTTCAGTGTTCTGCCTCCTTCTGGGAATGACGACTGGGACGCTGTCAATGTAAGTCTGTCTGAGCCGCCCCCCCCCCAACCCAGTAATCTGCACTGCCTCCATCTCTCCTACCCTGACTTCAGCTAACCACACACACACTCTCTCCAAAATACAGGTGATTGGTTACTTTCTGGCTGCTGGGGTGGTGGGTGGAGCTACAGGGGTGGGGGAGGGGACTCATTAAAATGCTGTACTTGTGATTGGCGGGAGGGGAATGGAGGCGGGGCCAGAGCAGAGCGGTGTTTGGGTTTGTTCTGGCCTCTTCCACTCAGACTTGCTCTCCGGCCACCTCCACAGATATTCAGCTCACTGCAGAATGACATGGTGTCCAGCAGCCTGTTCGGAGAGCCAGATCTGGGACTGGCTGCTGCTGCTGCCCCACAGACCTCCATCTTGACCCCCGACAGCCTGCCGCCCGTCTCTTCCACCGTGCCCTCCACCACAGACTACCCCGGAGAGCTCGGCTTCCAGCTGGTCTTTCAGCAGTCGGGCACGGCCAAGTCTGTCACCTGCACTGTGAGTATGACCTGTCTCTCTCCTTGGTGTGTCTTTCTGTCCTCTTTTTCTCTTTCGCTCTCTCCCCTTTTTCTTTGTCCCTCCAGCGAATATTCAATCTCGTAGTTCGCAATGACATTTGTTGGGGACCTCATGGGAATATAACCCTGTTTGGTGTTAGGGGACACAGGTCACATGGTCACTATTTCTCGTGCATCTATGTATGCATATATGTGGACTATAAATCGAGGAATTATCCTAGATCCTGTCCAGTGAAATCATGTACATTTAGTTTTTTCCCCAGACAAAGTATTACCAGAAGCAGAAACGTGATCACATTTGAAACTAACAATGATACGATATTGTTATTTGCTCAATTTACTGGTCTGAAAAGAGAGCTGGGTTGACTCGCACACGTGCCCGTCAATCAACGCCCCTCAGACAAAGTTAAAAATAGGACTCCCAAATATCCTGCATTGCCCACTATGGCTTCCGAGTCTAAAGTGTGGAAAATCACTATAATTCAGCGTGACTTTTTCCCCGTCCTGATGTCCTCTGACCAATATCGGTCAGGTTCTTGTTCAAGCCGGTTTTGCCAGAGAGCGTTTTTTTTTTTTTTTTAATCTTTTCAATAAGTCTATAAAAACCGAAAAACAAAAAAATGTATTTTCTGAAAGATTGAGTTTGTAAAGCCTTACCACATGCGCAAGAATAACCACATCGCCTCGGCCTCTTGAAATCGGGAACCAATTGAAACAATTACACGAACTGTTCGATTTTAAACTACTCTGACTTTGTTCTTATTTCATATAGCTGTATATGTAGATCAGTATTTTAATATCCGTTATAGGTCTTGCAAACCACTCTGCCTGTAGCGCTTTCTCTTGCACACATTGTAAATTAGTTGCGTTTAAAGATTAAATAAATACATCAGAATTTCTAACCACTTTCCTCCCTCCTGTCTTATATTGAGAAGTTAACCGGTACCTCTTGGCTGGAGACCGGTCCGCAGGCGGTGTGATAACCCCCAGATCGATTCTCCGCAGCATGTGGTGGTTTGATTTTGAATGGGAAAAGCTTGACTGGACAGAAAGATGGGGGAAGGGGTGGTGGTGGTTTTTGAAGGGGGGTGTCGTTGGGTGGTGCGTTTCGGTGAGGTAGGCTGTGATGAAAGGGGGGGGCGTCTGCAGAGACTTGTGACGGGGGTCGCAGAGCGTTGTGTTGTGGACATGATGGGACATGTTCGGTACAGAGTGCTTGGCGCTTCGGTCTGGTTTCCTGTGCTCTGGGGAGGACGGGGTTAAAACTGCCCCCTCCCACGTTCCTCGTCTCTCTATCTCACTGGACCGGACCGAGTCTCGGACCGGACTGCTGTGGAGTCACGAATTGGACTGTATCAATGCAGGAATTGGCTCCATAGTCATAGATGTGCACTGATATACTTACTGTACTGTATGAGACTAAACTATACTAAACTACATTAATGACAAACTATACTCATGATAAACTATACCACAGTTTACTGTACCATCCTAATGATGAACTAGTCTTAACTAATATATTAATGACATGCTAAACTGTACTATAATGACAAACTGTATACGAAACTACTATAATAAACTGCACTATACTAATTAAACTAAGTTTACTGTACTATACTAATGATAAACTAGTCTAAACTGTACTATATCTAATAAACTAGACTAATGTACTATAACTATACTAAACTACTATAATGACAAACTATACTAAACTGCGTTGTAATAACCTATACTAGTTTACTGTATTATACTAATGATAAACTACAGTTAATATAGCTTATGATTAGTTCTTGTACAGTTTAAAATACAATAATGATAAACTTTACTAAACTGTAAAATAACTAAAGTAAACTGTACTATACTAATAAACTATACTAAATTACTGTACTGTACTGATAAGCAGTCTCTGGTAGTCAGTTCTGTGCTAATGGCTGACTCACCGAGCTGCTCTCTCAGGCAAGCCGGGGCATGTTCCCAGGGCTGGGGCGGCCGGACGGGCGGGCGGGCCCCAGTCAGGCTAGTGCCGAGGGATGGCATCAGGCATGTCTGCTCTGGGGTAGAGGGAGAGCAGGGCAGGCGCGGGGCCACGGAGCCGCTCTCTCAGTCCAGAATGATACAGAAGGTAAGGGCCGAGCGGGGCGACGAGTCTTTAATGTGTGGTGCGGAGGTGGGGAGAGTCGGCCGTGAGGGTTTGAAATGTTACTCGCTCTTTACACGTCTGTTACTTGTTCTGTGCTTGTTTAGATTTTGGTAACTGGCTTTATTTTGCTGGGTGAGGTGTTAATCAAGAAATGGGTCGATGAGGAGCCCTTCTCTGCTGTCAGCTGAACCCAGAGTGAGGGTCATATGACTGAAGTAAATATGAATCAATAAAGTATTTATACAAATTAAAAGCTGTAATTGAAGCTCGATAGTTCTGTGGCTCTGCTTGCATTTTAATATGGTGTTCAAACTCCTTTTGGTGCTTTAGTTTTACGTAGTTTAAAGTACGTTGGGATGTCTTTTTTTTTTTTTTTTATATATATATATATATATATATATATATGTGTGTGTGTGTGTGTGTGTGTGTGTATATATATATATATATGTGTATATATATGTGTATATATATGTTTGTGCTGTATAAATATAAATTGATTATGTACTGGGTTTATAATCCAAGGTCTGAGAAAACTAATCAAGGATATAAACGACTGAATTTAGCCTGGATGCAGCTTTACAAATGTTGATTCCCAGCGCTGCTTTTGTTTTGAGTTCGAGTGACTTCACTGTAAATCTGTTTTGGTTTTGTTATTTTTAGTTTCTGTGTGACACGTGTTTATTTTTAGTCTGTCACTGTGTGCAGGGACATTTTCACGCCCAGTACAATTGCAAATCATTTGAATCGCGATGCTCTTTCAAACAAACTATCTTTCAGTTTAGTTCTGGTTTGTTTCACTCCAGAGACCTTATGATCGGACTTGAATGTGGGAAATGGAGAAATGGAGTAAATGGAGAGTGCATCCTGGCATCATCCTTGTGGCCCTTGGAGGTTTCCCACAATGCATTAGGAGAACCCACCCATCAAACCCTAGCCACCAAATCAGATGCAAAGTTTTACAGGCCGTACTGACCTTGTGTTCGGTACCTGGCAGTAACGTGTGTTACGAGTGTAAAACCCCATTCACACTGAAACAATTGTGGGTAATTTCCCGGCAAATTGCCGGCAACAAGGTTTGTGTGAATGGGTCTTTTTTTTTTTTTTTTTTAAGGCAAGGGTCCTAGTCTAATTGCCGGCAATGGGTCTGTGTGAATGTAGCAGGAAAATGATTGCCGGCAAATTCAGCGTTGAGTCCTTGCGTGTCGACGCAGTCCGTCCGCTAACTGACATAACTATTCAGAATAGGGGGGTGTAACGTTGGAGTTTCCCTTATTTCTTGTTTTCAAGATCAGTGCACTACTTACAACAGAGAGCACAGCTAGGAAACATGGCAAACTGGCAAAATGGAGAGATCGTTGCACTTCTAAGTATTCGTGAAGAGGAGGAAATTCAAAAGCAACTCACGGGCAAGGTGAGGGATGCCGTGGTGTATTTATGAATTTCGAATTTACTAGCTGCCAGAGGCATCCACAAAAATAAACCGCAGGTGCTCAGCAAATTAAAGTGGTTGAAAGCACAGTTCCATAGAACTATGGACCACAACAACCACAACAACCGCAATGGACACTACCGAAAAGACGGGGCATTTCACGATATGTTACGCCATATGGGGAAGCGGCAAACACACTTCCATCTCGCACGCCATCTTAGTGTAAACAACGGAAGCATGAAACGTGTTACATCCTGTGACGCATATCCGCTGTTGCCAGCAATCTCTGTTTTCTGTGTCAATGCATCCTAGCCGGCAATTTTCTGGCTTTCAGACCCAGTGTGAATGGGGGGGCAACGGGGGGAAAAAAAGCAGGAAAATGTGAATGGGGCTTTATATTGAACTGCCTCTCTCTCCTCCCTCCTCCTCTTTTCTCTCTGTCCTCTACCCCTCCTCCCCCTGCAGTATTCCCCTGACCTGAACAAGCTGTTCTGCCAGCTGGCGAAGACCTGCCCAGTGCAGGTCCTGGTGAGGCACCCGCCCCCTCCAGGCGCCATACTGCGTGCCACCGCCGTCTACAAGAAGTCGGAGCATGTGGCCGATGTGGTCCGCCGCTGTCCCCACCATGAGAGGACCCCCGACAACAACGAAGGTGCGTTGCCTTCACTACCACCCCACCCCCACTACCACCTATCCTCCAGCCTTCTCTACGGCCCCCTCTCTTTCTCCCATCTCTCCTCTCTTCCTCCATCCAGCACTCTTCTTTCTCTCTCTCTCCCTCCCTCCCACTTTCCTTGTCCCTCTCTCCCTCCCTTCACCCGTCTCCTCCATCTCTCCCTCTTTCTTTCCTTCACCCTTCTCCTTCCCCGATTTACTCACGCCACGTCTCCGTGCCCCCATGGGCATTTTATTTTGTAATCTATCTTTCCATGTATATATTTGAGTTGCTAGAATCTGAGCCACAGGTTGTTCTGGAAGTCGCAGAATGTTCTGTTGAATGTCTGACCCCTCATAAGGGCCAGTGCTTGTCTGTGACCCTGCCATGTTGTTGTTGTTGTGTGCCAGGCCCCGCCCCTCCAGGTCACCTGATCCGAGTAGAGGGCAACCAACTGGCACAGTACATGGAGGATGGACACACTCACCGCCAGAGTGTGCTCGTGCCTTACGAGACCCCCCAGGTAACCCCAGGACTCGCACGCGCACACAACACACTTTCTAGGATTGTCCGTCTGTCTTGTAGCTAGGCTTTCAAACCAGTGCAAAAGTCCCAAACCTCTTCCCCTCTCTCTCTCTCCCTCTTCCTGTAGCTGGGTTCAGAGTGCACCACTGTCCTGTACAATTTTATGTGCAACAGCAGCTGTATGGGCGGAATGAACAGACGTCCCATCCTCACCATCATCACCCTGGAGAGCAAAGAGTGAGTCTCTCTGTCTGTAGGGTCTTATCTGTCTTGGTGCATGCCTCTGCCGATGCTGTAACCTCCCTCTCCCTGTCTCAGGGGTCAGCTCCTGGGCCGGCGTTGCTTCGAGGTGCGGGTCTGTGCCTGCCCCGGCCGCGACCGCAAGACCGAGGAGGAGAACTTCCGTAAAGTTCAGGAGAAGAGCAGCGCCAAGCCAGCGGGGGCTGCCAAGCGCAGTGAGTGTCAACTGTGTACAATCCGAGAGCCCCGATCGGCCTGATCAGGACTCCGGTTGAGGGTTCGGCTCCGCGACTGGGAGTTTTGCTTGGTGTTAATTGCTCTCGTCTTCTTTCCAGCGATCAAGGAGGTGACGCAGGCTGCGCCCCGCCCCGAGGTCAGCAAGAAGACCAAGTCCAGCCCCAGCACTGAGGAGGAGGTCTTCACCCTGCAGGTAATGGGGTGTGTGTGTGTGTGTGTGTGGGGAGTAAATATGTAGTATCTGAATTCAAAGGTCACAGAGTAAGACATCTACAGGATAGGTGGTGTAAAGGTCACTCCTGGATTACTCCACTGCTACCCCACATTGAGTAGGAGTGCTCTGCTTCCATCGTTCAGAGTATTCCCACAACCATGTAGATCTGAACGATGCAAACGACCGAAACCCTATTTCATTTGACTATCTATCATGGGATACACAGGGTTCCCCACGGTCCTGGAAAACCCTTAAAAGCATCGTCTGTCTCTCCAGTCACGTAGAACACATGGAAAATGTGAAAATCTGTCGAATGTCCTGGAAATATGCGAAAGATCGTGGGAAATGGTGATGTTAGGATGCAAAAACATTTAGCTGGTGTTTCCTTTCATCTCCTATGTAAGCAACTTGAAAAGCAGCGCCCATTGCCACATTAAAGTATGGGGTATGTTCAGTGACAAGAAGCTACACAGCCGTTCAATTTGTTTTTTGAGACGCTCCACCCAGAGAGCTGTTGTGTATGGTGGGCTGTGGTGTCAATCAATTTTACCCACACGATCACACCCCACGGTGTCCTCTCTCCCAGTCTCGTTCTCGACTTTTCAGTTTTTCCTAAATGATTTTTAAAAATGAATTTTAACTGTTTTCAAAGATTTAGTTGTTTTTAAGCACTAGTTGTTTGGGCTTTTTTGGTTTAGTTTTGTTCTATTTTTTTTGTCAAATACATTGACCGTTTGGATTTAATTTTAAATGCATTGGACCGTTTTGGTTTGTTTTTTATTTTTACCATTTTAATTTTTTTTTTATTTGTCCGGTGCATTTTCAGTTATTTTCAATGTATTTGACTCTTTTGTTGGTAGCATTTTTTGCTTTAATCACTAGTTTGTTTTATTGTTTTGTGCACGTTTATTTGAAGTTCAGTATTTTGTTTACGTTAATCACTAAGATTTTAAAAATTAAGTGATTTTAAGAATTGATTTTTAAAAAATTTAATCACAAGTATTAAAATTTGTATGACTGTTTTTATTGTCATGTAAAATACTCATACCAATAAAACAGTATTTTTCCTAACTCGGACAGAGACGTGAAATGAGAGATGTAAGCGACGATGTAAATAGAAATGTTTTTGACTGGTGAATGAGACGCTGTTTCAGAATCAGTTTACTCGTGTTGGCAAGCTATCTTCAGTCTGTTGTTCAGTTCAGATTGCCAGCGAAGGGCTGGGGTTTGTACAGTAGTTGACGTTGCTTGAGCTAGAGCGGTGAGGATGCAGATTTTGTGTTTAGCTTCTAATTTTCCCCCCGACAAAAACCTGTGCACTGGGAAGCTGTGTATTTATTTATTATACAGGCTATCCCTTTTAATTTACACAGGCCTATGTTTCAACTATGGAGCAAATTAAATCAGGCCTCTTCTTTGCTGATCTGCACCTCCCTCTAGACATGGTGTGTAGCCCTCCCTTTAGAAGTACCTACGAACAGCTAACACTGGTTTAGCGCATGTGTGCGTTAGCACGGCCCCCTCCCCCTATTTTCTTCACTCACTGTTATGCATAAAATGTTTCGGTGTATTCAGGTCAGGTGCAGACTCGTATTTCCAAATCGCATTAAATATTTTGGGACCCCCTGGCAGATTTGTTCCCCCGAATGTTGACTCCATGGCTATGGCCTTGTTTTGTCTTAGTGTCCAATGGAGAGGAGGCCATTCGACCCATCGTGCTCGTTTGGTGTCCATTAATATCCAAGTGATCCAAGGATCCTATCCAGTCTATTTTTAAATGTTCCCAAACTTTCAGCTTCTACCACATCACTGGGGAGTTTGTTCAGATTGTGACGCCTCTCTGTGTGAAGAAGTGTCTCCTGTTTTCTGTCTTGAATGCCGGAGTCCACATAGACTCCTAGGTCTTTCTCATGTGTTCATTGCTTCATCTAGTTCTGTTCCTCCCATAGTGTAATTATAGTGGACACTGTCTCGTTATAGTCACTGAAAATAGGTCATTAACGAATATTTTTAGTCCAAGTTTCCATTTTTAGTCATGGGCCCCCCTGTGTTTCGGACGAGCGTGTGTTGACCAGGCTTTGTCTGCCACAGGTCCGTGGGCGCGAGAGGTTCGAGATGCTGAAGAAGATCAACGAGAGCCTGGAGCTGAAGGACTTGGTCCCGGCCACCGAGCTCGACAAGTACCGGCAGAAGCTGTGAGTACCGACCCGACCCAACCCGACCCAGAACGATGGTCTCGAGTGTTTGTGCTCGTTCTCGTGCTGCAACGCACTGACCCTCTCCCTGCGCCTCTGTCTCCCCCAGTCACTCCAAGAGCGGCGGCCGCAAGGACCGGGAGCGCGACGGCGTGGAGCCCAAGAAAGGGAAGAGGCTCCTGGTGAAGGAAGAGAAGACCGACTCCGAGTGAGTGTGGCTGAGGCACACCCCCGCCCCCACAAGGAAATCCCCAAAGCTAAAGAAACGGCGTCTCCTATCCCCCCCCCCCCTGCTGCTCTCTCCGGATGGAAATAAAAACCCCTGTCTGATTCGAATACGAACTTGCGAGATTTCGGTTGCGAGGGTCCGGTCGATCACTGTGTCGGCGCGGGGTGGGCGAGTTGTGACCTCTGTGGGCGTGGACCTACAGGCATCGCACCGGCCGGGAACAGTACGGTGTGGCTGTTCTTATTTTTTGCTATAATTTAGATTGTTGCTTTTCTCTTTTTTTTGGTATTTTGTTTTGTACTTTGTATTTCAATTTAACAGTATTTGTTTCATGTCCTGCCAATCCTGCCCTCCCCCAGCCCCAGTCTGCCATCACCTCAGTCAGTCAGCTCTCACTGCCCTGTATGACACAGACGCACTCACGACCCAGGACCTGGTTTGCAACAGGCTACGATCAGAGTTCGCATTTAACTTTGAAAATGGTTTTAAGTTTAGGTACTTTTCCACGTGTTAATCAGTGTTAATTTCAGGAAAAAAAATTAACCAAAATGTACAGTATTCCAGACGAGCCGTTATGTTCCTGCCCCCGGCTTGCTCAGAACGAGACTGGAAGTGCATTGCTCTACCCCATTGCATTGTGGGTCCTGTCCCGCCCATGTAAATATTTGTGGTGGTGGTGTTTAGATCGCAAATCCCAGTAATGAAATTCCCCAACGAAGACTGGATCTGTGTAACTGTACACACTTAATTTGTTTTGTATAAATATCTATTTTGTTACTATCCCTGTATCTGCTCTGTCTACCTGCTCTTCAGCCAATTATGCAATTAACCAGTTACTGATTTTAAGGTAATTTTTTAACTCTGATCTTGCTGAACTGCAGGTTTAGTCGCTCTTTGTGTTACGAGTCTTTGGTTTTTCGGGTAGACTTATTTTTATATATATATATATATATATTTGGTTCCCTTTCAGTGAGATGGGATTTGGATATGGTTAAGAGCCCACACACAAACACTTAGACACATTAATGATACATTTTATTTATAACACACTCTTCTCATACGCAGAGCGTTATGAGTCGAAACTGACAGGGAAGCAACAGTTTAACCTGCAGAGAAGTAGGATTTAAAAACTCAAAACTAACAGTAGAGTTTTAAGTTTGTGTTTACAACAGAGCTGCTGGAGAAATAAGGAGCTTGTGTTATTAGAACATAAAGTTTACAAATGAGAGGAGGCCGTTCGACCCATCGTGCTCGTTTGGTGTTGTATTAGATGATAATACTCGCAGACACATGCTTATAGACTCATGCTATATATATATATATATATATATATATATATATATACACATACACACACACACACACACACACACACACTACACTCTCTGCCATGTCCCAGTCTCATCGTTTCGTCCAGTCACCTCCCTGACCCCCTCTGTTGGTTTTTTACCACCGCACTTTTCAAAAAGTCCCCCCCCCTCCGGCTGCCAAACAAAAACAAGGGTAACCTAGAGCCCCTCCGCCTCCATTGGGAGTGAACCGACGGCACGCACACACTCCCCCAGGTCGAGGGACAACCCACTGTGCTGGCTTCAGTTGTAAAGTGCTTTGGGATCTCTCGGGGTGAAACGTGCTATATAGGTTAAGTGCTCGGTTCAGTGGCAGACCCGTCTCATCTTTCCCCTATCAGATCGTGGCGCCGGTAACCAAAAAGGGTTCAGGTTTGTTTTTGTTTTGTTTTTTTATAAAGTTCAATTTGTATGAAACACACAAAAAAAAAAAAAAATTAACTTTTATACTTCAAATAAAAACAAATTTGCCTTACTGGGAAAAACTTGTGTTTTTTGGGTGATCTCTCTCTCTCTGTCTCTCTCTCAGCCGTTTAATATTTTCATTAGCCTTTTGAGAACTCCGTTCATTGTGTGGTACCAATGCATCAGTTACCTGTAATGACCCGCACTGTTCGTGGTTGAAATTTGACTGGGGTAGAGGGAGTGATAACGGGGTTACACTACAGTACCAGGGTTTGTGGTGGGCTGAGCGGTGAATTTAAACAATGTTCAAGGAAACACTCTCCGACAGTGGCTCTCGCCCTGTTCCTGGGAAAGCGTTAACTAACGGCCGGGGCCATTACTCGGTGGGGTCTTCTGCCTTCCCACCAGGGCCACAGAGTTAAATATTTAGTCCCACAGTGGTTCCCAGCAGTGGTTCCCAGGAGCCCCTATCCTGCTGGTTTTTGTTCCAACTGATATCTCAGTTACTTAATTGAACAATTCCATAAATTGGAGCCTTTTAATCGTTTTAAACAGTAGGGGTTTTAAGTTAAGTATAGAACTGTATAAAGATCTAATTAAAGAACCAAGTCTTTACATAATTTAAATCAAATCTAAACAGCTTGTTACTTCAATTAAGGTTCAGTTAAGTCATTGAGAGACCATCGGTTTATCAATCTGAAAGAACTTGTGTTCAAGTTATAATTAGGAAAAAATGGTCCCGGTGGTCACTGACACATTTTCATATGGAACTGGAGATCTCGAGTTCCTCCCAATGCAAAAATGTGATTCAGACACGGTTTAGGGGTTTGTGCCTTAAATAAGGGCGTCCGCAAATCAATAACACACAGACACTAATAAACACTCAGAGGATTTTAATGGCAAAGACTTAAAAAGACAAAAGAGCTATTTGGCAAACCAGGAAATTCACCTCTGGGGAAATCATGTGCATCCACCGCATTTAGAAACAAAACAGACGGGAAGATTGGAAGATAAATAGAAAGAGTAGAATAATTGTCTACTTTAACTGGGCTAAAAGTGTCTTCTGACGATGAGATGCATCGACTGTGGCTGCAGGTTTGTACTCAGCGATGCTTTGATACTGTTTTTTGAAGTCCCCTCACATGCAGGCAAAATATCATGAGATCATTTAAATTAGTTATTAATATTGATATGAATAATAATACTAATACCAATCATAACCTAAGATCTTTCTGATCTTGCTGCTGTATCGGAATTAAACTGCCTGGATGGGGAGATGACCACTATGCCTGGGCCTTAAGCCGGGGACCCCCAGACATCACCTATAACAATCTGAAATCCTATAGGGGGTTGTATTTTTCTCTCATCCGTGCCTATAGGTTTATTTGTTTGTTTGTATGTTTGTTTTCAATCTGTAAAGCACTCTGTGGCAACCCTGCCTAAGGCGCTATACTTAATACAAATTGATTGATTGATTTGGTTCACACCAGGACTCACATTCAACTTATTAAAATAGTAACGCATAATGAAATATAAATACATACTTCACTGCCTACAGACGGGTTATGTCCTAAATATTCTGTGTTTGTTCAAGGACAACAAAAGTCTGTTACAATTTATCAAATTACAAAACAATAATGTGTTTTTCCCACGGACTTATGTTAAAAACACACGATTGTTGTGTTTTGATTAATTGTAACGTAAGCTGTGTTGTTCTTGAACAAACAAGGAATGTGTTACAGTTAAGCGTGTAAATACATGAATAACTAAATTAACTAAATAAACTTAAACTAACCAGAGTTCAACTCACAAACCTTCCAAAGTACATATTTAAATAGGTAAATGAATGGCTGAAATACACTACACCCATTTGCTCCAATCTGTTTCACCTTATTGTCCTCTGGACGTTGGAGTGTCGGTAAAAATGCGTCTAACACACACTGACACTCACGCACACGCACACGCACAGTCGAAGTCAATCCCCTCACAGAAGCGACACCGTCTGTCTCTGCGTCACTGCACCCCTGGGGTCTTCAGGACAAAACTTGGGGATCGAGGTGAGAGAACTGTTTGAGAAAAAAAGAAATATATATATATATATATATATATATATATTCGGAACACTGGAAAAATCTTTTTATTTTCTATTTATAGTCGACACTACAACCAGGAACGAGAGTTAAGAACATATTTGAGATAGCAGCCTAATGCAACTATTGAACGAAGGTTGGGACACTGTTGGTGGACAGAGGGGATGGCGTTGGACATCCTGATAAACTTATGCTACTATGCCACAGGCTGTATTTCAAGCTCATAGTATTGCACTGTGGTAAAGCTTGTGGCTTGCCTTGGGCACCCGGCTCTGCCACAGGAATGAAGCACGACCGCGATCATCGCGATACATCTTAACCAATGCAATCAGTACCCCTGAGCTAGGCTGGAGGGGAAGCTATATTCCACCAGAATGCATTTCAATTGCATTGGGATAATTGTGTTTATGTATGCATTTACTGGTCACTGCAACTCTTCTCACCGCCCCTGGCATGGTGGTCTTCCTCAGGTTATAGTGATCCCGACCTTGACCTCGTCGAAGGGACCACCATGATGGCCAAGGGAGCTGTCTCTCTGCAGGGTGAGTTTGGGCTTCATACACCCGGGCCGGCAAACCGGCTTCTGCAGGACAGCACTGTGGTGTTAACGCTCTGTGTGTGTGTGTGTGTGTGTGTGGTATGTGTGTGTACATACACCGATTAGCAATAACATTATGACCACCTGCCTAATATCGTGTAGGTCCCCCTTTTGCCACCAAAACAGCCCTGACCCATCGAGGAATGGACTCCACTAGACCTCTGAAGGTGTGCTGTGGTATCTGGCACCAAGACGTCAGCAGCAGATCCTTTAAGTCCTGTAAGTTGCGAGGTGGGGCCTCCATGGATCGGGCTTGTTTGTCCAGCACATCCCACAGATGCTCGATTGGATTGAGATCTGGTGAATTTGGAGGCCAAGTCAACACCTTGAACTCGTGATTCATCAGACCAGGCCACCTTCTTCCATTGCTCCGTGGTGCAGTTCTGATGCTCACGTGCCCATTGTAGGCGCTTTCGGCAGTGGACAGGGGTCAGCATGGGCACCCTGACTGGTCTGCGGCTACGCAGCCCCATACGCAACAAACTGCGATGCACTGTGTGTTCTGACACCTTTCTATCAGAACCAGCATTCACTTTTCCAGCAATTTGAGCTACAGTAGCTCGTCTGTTGGATCGGACCACACGGGCCAGCCTTCGCTCCCCACGTGCATCAGTGAGCCTTGGCCGCCCATGACCCTGTTGCTGGTTCACCGCTTTTCCTTCCTTGGACCACTTTTGATAGGTACTGACCACTGCAGACCGGGAACACCCCACAAGAGCTGCAGTTTTGGAGATGCTCTGACCCAGTCGTCTAGCCATCACAATGTGGCCCTTGTCAAAGTCGCTCAGATCCTTAAGCTGCCCATTTTTCCTGCTTCTAACACATCAACTTTGAGGACAAAATGTTCACTTGCTGCCTAATATATCCCACCCACTGACAGGTGCCATGATAACGAGATTATCAGTGTTATTCACTTCACCTGTCAGTGCTCATAATGTTATGGCTGATCGGTGTATATGTGTGTGTGTCTGTCTGCACAGCTGAATGCAAAAGTGCGGCGTGCTTGTTTATATCCCTGTCTGTTTTAAAGTGATTAAACAGTTAAAAAAACGAATCTGTGTGGTGTGAGGTGGAGGGAGGCGAGAATCTGACACACTTATGTGAACACAAAGGCAGTGCGTCCAGCTGCGCGATAATACGGTAACACACCCTTCCCGACCCGGAAGCACTTCTACGACCCGAGCTTCCGGCCGCTTCGTGTACTGTTTACAATCTCTCTCGAAGTGGGTTTTGGTGTCATTTCTTGGGCTGCCGTGACACGAAGACACACGCAAACACAACAGAAAGGGATTCCGGCGAACAAGACGCGGACAACGGGCTCCGGCAGAGCCACTCCGAGCCAGCGACGGCAAGCGTTGCGTTGTAAATGTGGGCGCCATCTTGACTGGGAGGAAGTGCAAAGTTTGGACGGGAGTCGAGCTACAGGTAAGTCCGAGCCTGTAGTAGTGTCAGCACCGCGAGTGATAAAACAACGACAAACAACAGCCAAAACACCCCCACACTCGAGTACACCCCCTCTTGCACGCCTGCGTGGGAGCGGGGTTATTACTCACACAGTTGCCTAGAACAGGGGTTCCCAGTGACTTCTCACTCTTATAATAACATGTAGTAAGGACGTCTGAAGACAAACTGTATTTTAGCCGCTGTACACACGACATATTGACACTTTAATACAACTTGCGTCCCTTTTACAGTGTCTGCTAATGAGTTAATTAATCATGGCGCCTTGAAGGTTCTCTTCTTTATTCTTGGAACCCTTTTCTCCAAAACGGTTCCAAATTCTGGAGCAAGAACCAAAAGGGGCTACACAGAACCCACAAGAGCCTGCATGTTTTACAGTGCAGATGTTGAGCAAAGTCAAAATAAAAAAATAAGTTGTGACCCCCATCCCCTCCCCGGCTCTCTTCCAGGATCTCTCCCCTTCCCGCCCTGTGAAGCCAGGCCCTCGGCCGCCATGCCTGCCAACTGCTCGGCCCTGAACTGCGGCGAGGTCCGCAGCCAGGACTCCCTCAAGAGGGGCATCACCTTCCACAGGTCAGTGCGGCCGTCCCTGCACCGGGGGGGAGATACTGAGATCATGTGTTCTCTGACAGTGGGGGGTGCTGTCCCATCGTTTACAGCTTGTCTAATGTCTCTGGATCCGGTCCTCTGTCAGTGATGTCACACTGTCTGTTCTTCTCTCTTGGGGTCAGAGATAACCATGGACACTGAGTGCAAGGTTGCAATGCCCTGCACTAGGCCTTCATTTTTATTTAGTTTTTGTTTCTCCCCCTCCCCCTCTTCCCTCCCTCTCTCTCCTTCTGTCCTCTCCCTTTCTCCACCTCTCCTCTCCTTCTATGCCACCTGTCCTATCTTTCTCCCTCTCCCTCCGTTTCCCCCCACCCCCGGCAGCTTCCCCAAGGACTACGCCCGGCAGAGGCAGTGGCGTGTGGCTGTGCGTCGCCAGGCCCCGGACCGGACTCTGTGGGAACCCACCATCAACAGCTTCCTGTGCAGCAAGCATTTCCGGCCCGAGATGTTCGACCGGACCGGGCAGAACGTGCGCCTGCGGGCCGACGCTGTGCCCACCGAGTTCGACTTCAGCCCCAGCCTGGAGGTGGGAGCCTGAACAGGGAAACCTTACCTGCCCTGCTGTAACGCTCACATGACCACTGCAATGCTCCAGCGCCCCCTGCTGGTAGCCACCAACTACATGCATACATACATAAGCAAGTCCTCGTTCGGTCACTTTACTATCACATTATTTTAATTTAGTATCTTAATAGTACTTCCAGTTACTCTCATTCCTTCCACATGATCTAATTTCGGTTGATCTGGTCTTATTATTTCGTTGTTTTGGATTAGTGTCTCGTTATTCTGAAACGGGGATATCGCAGGGGGACCCAGAAAGAAAGAAAGAGAAAGAAACTCCCCCACTTTATGTATTTATCATTTCTGGTAGCAGAAACACGGTTCCGTAGGGAGGACAGAAAACATGCATCTCAGAATAACAGAATAATACTTCTCTGGAAACCGGATGATTGACGGAAAGGATTCGGCTGTTTGGTTTTTGTTTGAATGCAATGTAACCACGATAACGCGGTCAGAAACGGTATTAAAACATAAATAAACCAAAAAGTCGGCATATTGGAGAATTTTGGTTATAATAAGAACAAAAGAAACTGTCCAATCGAGAGGAGGCCATTCGCCCCATCGTGCTCGTTTGGTGTCCATTAATAACTAAGTGATCAAGGATCCTATCCAGCGATATCTTTCTTGAAGTGAGGAGCCCAGAACTGTCCACAGTATCCAGATGAGCTCTAACTAGTGCATTGTACAGTCTGAACATCACTGCCCTTGTTCTCAACTCTACACTTTTGACAATATACCCTAGCATCCTGTTTCCCTTTTTTATTGCTTCCCCACATTGTTTGGATGGAGAAAGTGAGGAGTCCACATAGACTCCGGTCTTTCTCATGCGTTACTTCATCTAGTTCTGTTCCTCCCATAGTGCAATTATAGTGGACATTTTTATTACCTGCATGTAATACCTTGCACTTGTCCATATTTAATTTCATCTGCCAGGTGTCGCCCACAACTGAATATTATCTAACTCCGTGATAATTAATTAATAAACAGATTACCGTCAATTTCTCTTTTCACTGTATATTTTGAAGTCCAGTCAAATATTGGGTAATAAAAAGTACATTTAAATTAAATAAGTCAAGTTTAAGTTTAATACCAACACAAATGTGTTATTTTGCGTAAATTTAGACTGCGCCTGTACTTCCTCTCTACCAAGATGGCGTTCCAGCCTGCGCGCCACAATGACGTAGGACCCCCTGCGTATCTGCCTGTCTGTGGTGTTTAACGCGACGGATATTACGTCATGTTGGGATGTAAGTTGTATCGCCATCTTGGAAGAGAGGAAGTGAAGTGGCATCCGGTAGTCTAAGTGTGTACGATTTCATTATTATAACTTACTATCATTGTTGTTATCATTAAATAGATGTGATCTGTATGTATTTTATTCATGCGACGTTAGTAACTGTCCCATGAAACTGAAGTGCATTGCTAAATTATACCAAGAACGCAATAGCCTATAATAATAAGATAGCCTAATCAATAATAATAGCCTATTAATAATAATAATAATGATAATAAAATAAGATTACAGTTCTGTTTCAACCCCAGCAGGTTGCAATGCCAACTCGCTGCTCCGCGGTGAACTGCTCGGAAGTCCGAAGCGAGTTCACTTTGGCGAGAGGAATCTCTTTCCACCGGTAAAACAACCAATCAGACATTGTATACCATTTTCTGCAGCCACGGCAGTGCTCTTATTGGCTTGATCTGTAATAAAGTGTGCATGATTATTATGAGTATTAATAAGTGTGATTGCATTGAAATAATGCTAAAAAAGCCGCATCCCTCCCTGAATCATCTGTTGCAAAAGAGCCTGAGTTGCGTGCTTTCTCTCCCGAGCTTCCCGAAGGAGCAGCGCAAGCGGCGGCAGTGGGCGCTGGCTGTGCGGCGGCAGAGCGGCCGCCGGGAGCTGTGGGAGCCGGCGGACTCCAGCTTCCTGTGCAGCAAGCACTTCCTCCGGGACATGTTCGACCGGACCGGGCAGACCGTCCGCCTGCGGGAGCACGCCGTGCCCACCGAGTTTGACTACACCGAGCGGCAGAAGGTGTGCACGGCGCACATCGGCCGGTGCCACCCCCCCACACACGCAAAAAGAGCATTTGTGACGTGCAGACGCTTCTAATAACGCGCTCAGAGGAAACCCTCATGCATACCGTGTAATTTCTGCATACTAGCAACGTCGCGCACCCAGCAGCTGTTAACGTTGCGTGCAATACAGCGCCAGAGTAGTGAGCTCCCCCAATATGGCCGCCCGCTTCAAAACGTGCTTCCGTGTAGACTCCGGAGCTACTGCAAGAGCGTTTAGTTTGTGCAACCATCACACGCACTCATAATGTATCGGCTGTCGTCCATATGTGTGTGTGTGTGCCCAGGCGTGCCCAGAAGTGTTGGTTGAAGTTGAAAGTGCGTGCGTGTCCGCCATATTTGTTGGGGGCAACTATCTTCGAAACTTGAATTTGAGACCGGAAGTGACGTACCCCCCTTCAGGAGTCTGATAAACAGCTCCGCCATCTTTCGCCGGTGGGAAGGGGTATTTTGTTTATTTTTAGACCAGAGATACGTCTACTTGCAAATAAATTAACACCCTTTTATAACGAGCGCCACGCAGCTACACGCCGGTTTTGTGTAGGACGCCTGTGGGCATGTTGGGTTTGAGTTGAAAACGTTGGTAAGATTAAATGGCACTTACTTTTATTTTATTATTTGTGTTTTCTCCGATGTGTAGATGAGACTTTCTGAGTTGTTAGGGCACTCACCGCAGCGAAAACGAGCGGGACGACACTTTTAGTTGTTGACACTACTTGACAATACAATACTTTCTAAAATTGGACTTATAAGCTTGACCTAACATAAAACTTTATCATGTTGATACCTTATAGTATCATCGTAAAAAAGTTTGACAAATGCGTTAGTGCAGAAGAATAACGATCGAAATCGATGTTTTGTTTATTTATTTATGTATCGATTTCTGCGTTTCCCTGACTGACCTGCTACGTCATAATGGCCGGGCAACGTCAACTCCAAGTGGTGACGAAACTGATTTCAAGTCCCTGAACAGTGTGATCTATCCCAACACACAGTGAATAAATAAATAAATAAACAGAAATGGCACATCTAACCTTGTCATATGCTTTAGAATAAGCAACATCATCCAAAAGTCCCTTTTACAGAAAGCAATGGGTCTGAGCTAGATGACAATAATAGAAGTATCATTTTAATGCTTTTAGTAACTTCTCATGCACACGTGTGTTCTGCTTGTTGACGGTGTCTTGTTGTGTGTGTGTGTTTGTTGTTGCTGTTGTGTGGTGTTGCAGAGCAGGGAGGTGGATGGACCGGTCACTGGCATGCCGTCCAGCTGTGTGGCCATCAACTGCTCGGAGGAGAGGAGCCGAGACACCCTGGAGAGAGGTGTCACCTTCCACAGGTCTGTGTGTATGTGTGTGTGAAAGAGAGAGTGGGGGAAACAGAGATGGGGAAATAGGTAGGGGGAAAGAAAGAGGGGAGGTGAATGTGAGGGAGAAAGAAAGAGGGAGAGGGGAGGAACACACGGAGAGAGAGCAAGAGAGTGTGTGTTTTGTTTGCTTTCTCTTCTCTTTTCTTTTTCACCTTCTCCTCCTTTCCCCCTCTCCCCAGGTTCCCCAAGGACCCGGTGCGCCGGCGGCAGTGGCGGGAGGCCATCCGGCGCCAGACCGCCGACAGGAAGCTGTGGGAGCCCAGCAAGAACAGCGTCCTGTGCAGCCGCCACTTCACCCTGGACATGTTCGACCGCACCGGGCAGACCGTGCGCCTCCGGGACAATGCCGTGCCCACCGTCTTCCACTTCGCGGGGCGGAGGAAGGTAGGGTCAGGGTCAGGGGTCAGAGGGTATTCAAAAATACGATCAAAATGACAGCAGGAGTCTCTTGGGGAGCAGTGCATGCTGGGAGCTGTTGTCACATTATTCCTATGTTGATGTTAATATCGGAGGAGCCTGTGGGGGAAACTGACAGTTTTATTATGGCTTCAGAGAGGCGGAGAGGGGGATGGAGGAGAGGAGGAAGAGCAAGAGGAAACGGCGGAGGCGGCTAGTGAGCAGAGTGCACGGCCTCGCAGGGGCAAGCGGAGGAGGTCCAGCCCGGGTGCTTCCACGGACAGCCCTGCCCCGGCTGCCAGCGCAGGTACGTGTCCAGTGAGAGTGTCCAGCTACAGGGAGACACACCAGCCCATTTTAATGATGAAGACATCTCTCTCCCTCCTCCTATCCTCACTCTCCTCACTCTCCTTCCTCTCCCTCCTGCTCCCCGGCCCCAGACTCTCCCCCCTCCATCGGTGACCTGGTGCTGGCGGCCGAGCTCATGGAGGTGGTGAGCGAGACGGTTCGCGCGGTGCAGCTGGGGGTCCGCGGGCGCCTCGCCTTCCAGAACGACCATGGCAGCTACGCGCTGCCCTCTGACCCAGCCCTGCTGCGGGCGCTGGTGCGAGGCCTGGCACAGGACCAGCACCGCCAGGAGCAGGCGCTGCTCAGCCTTCAGGGGGCGCTGGACAGCAAGGACAAGCTCTTCCAGAAGAGGAAGGTACGCGGCCATGTCTGTAGGCCACTGCGCTGGAGGCTTGAGTTTATTGCACTGCACCGCACTGTAGTACTACACTGTAGTTTGGGTTTACTGCACTGCGCTGTAGATTAGTGAGTTTACTGCACTGCACCGCACTGTAGTACTGCACTACACCATAGTTTACTGTGATTTTATTTCACCCTACTGTGCTACTGCATAGTGGAGTTTATTGCATTGTAGTTTACGGTGAGTTTACTGCACCGTATTGTAGTACTAATCTGTACTCTACTTTGGGTTTACTGCACTGTAGTACTAAAATGTAATTAAGTTGTGTTTACTGCACTGTACTGTAGTACTTTGCTATACTATAATGCTAAACTATAGTGTGCTGTATAGTGTGCTATACTGTACTATACATCAGTGCTCTGTACTATACTATAGTTTACTGCACTGCTCTGTATGCTACTGTAGTTTACTGCACTGCTCTACTCTCCTGCTGTTTACTGCACTGCTCTGTATTGTACAATAGTTTACTGCATTGCTTTGTACTCTACTGTAGTTTACTGCACTGGTCTATGCTACTGTAGTTTACTGCACTGCTCTGTAGTCAACTGTAGTGTACTGCACTGGTCTGTACTCTACTGTACTGTAGTTTACTGCACTGCTCTACTACTGTACAATAGTTTACTGCACTGCTCTGTATTGTACAATAGTTCACTGCACTGCTCTGTACTCTACTGTGCTGTAGTTTAACGTACATTTGTTTACATGCCTGTACTGTATTCCCCTGTAGTTTAATGCACTTGATGTTACTGTACTGTGCATTACTGTGCAGCTCCACAGTTTACCGCACTGTAGCAGCAGGCCTGTAACACTCCCTCTCCTGCTCCTCCGCCCTGCAGAAGCAGTGGGACTGGGAGCTGCACACGCTGACGGCGGCCCGCGAGGCGCGCATTGAGGCGCTGGAGGAGCAGTTGGCCGTGCTGCGGGCCGAGGGGGCGGCGACGCACAGGGAGCTGCGCCGGGTGCGCCAGGAGGCCTGCCACAGTGCCGAGGCCCTGCTGCACCTGGGCACCCAGCTGCGGGAGCGCAGGGTGCGGCCCCGGCCCTGCCTGCTCTCGGCCGCCGCCCTGCGCGCCGACGCCAAGTGGCTGCGCTTCTACACCGGTTTCGACAGCTACGGCCGCTTCGCCGCCTTCCTGCGCTTCCTGCAGACGGGCGACGGCTCCGGCCTGTGCTGGCAGCACCCCTGCCGCGCCGGGGAGGAGGAGGGCGAGGGGGCGGCCATGGGCGTGGGAGGAGAGGGGGAAGAGGAGGAGGAGGAGGAGGAGGAGGAGGTTGGGGTGGGCGAGGCCGAGGCCTACCTGGAAGGCACGACCCCCGCCGGCGGCCCGGAGTG